>NW_028261381.1:117440282-117625282 GCF_051295495.1 Thamnophis sirtalis | reverse complement strand
TAGGACTCATGATAGTCAACTCCACTACAATATATTGAGACAAAATATATAGGATGAGAAGTAAGCTATTTATAATCATAAACTGTAATCTTTCCAAAAGTATTGCACTGAAACTGCATAATATTATAGGCCACAATTCTATACCCACCCTTGATATAGTTCACAGATTTGTAAGCAACTCAGGGAATTTGCCTAGGACATAATAGAGGTGCGTCCTCTTCTACCTAAACCCTCAAAGTTTGATCTGTATCTAGGGGTGACTGAAACATAAGCAGTGCAATGTGCCCAGGCATTATTTCAAGGAGATGGAAGGAAATTTTCTGGATGGAAATAAAATATAGCTGCATTGCTGTTTACCTGCAGTATTTTCAATTAGTCAGGGTCAGAAGAAATTGGTAGGAAGTATTTGAGGGGCTGCCACAATGATGAGGGGGATCAAACTATTTCCCAAAGCACCTGAAGGCAAGACAAGAAACAATGGATGGAAACTAATCAAGGAGAAAAGCAACCTAGAATCAAGGAGAAATTTCCTAACAGTGAGAACAATGAACCAGTGGAATGGCTTGATTTCAGAAGCTATAGATGCCCAAACACTGTAGGCTTTCAAGAAGAGACTGGACAGCCATTTGTTTGAAATGGTATAGTGTCTCCTGCTCAAGGAGGTGGTTGGACTCAGTGATCTCCAAGATCCCTTCCAACTCTGTCATTCATTATTATTAGAAAACTTTTTCATGCTGGGCAGAAATTACGGATTTCTAAGTCCAATGGATCTGGAGCACACTGGACTGGATATTGGTACTGAAAACAATGGATTAAATTGATGGTTTATGAACATTCAGTACTGTACTTAATTATTTAATGAGTTCAGAAGGTTTTGCATTTATAAAATATTTAGTGATTAAGTATATTGTTCTATTCTCAAGATTTTAATAAGATATGCAAAATTAAAATAAATATATTCCAACAAAAATTAAGATCTAGTTTACATAACGCTGTGCCATACAGTAGGTATGAAGTTTTCTTCTTCTTGTTGTGCCGTATCTGACATCGGACGCTGGTAGTCATGTTGGCAATCCTATTTTTATCATCAGCCGCACAAAAAAGTGCTGTTGAGTTTTATCCAAGCCAGTCCCTTAGATTTTGAAGCCATGAAGATATCTACAATGCTTTAATATTATATGTGAATCAGGCTTGTATGGGTTACAATAAACCATAGTTAAAGGTCAATGTTGTGTAATAAAAAAGATATCGTACTAGGACTGAATGACCAGTTTGAGTCATTTTATTTCTCAGCATAACATACACCATACAATTGTTTTATAAAAAATCAGAGGGAATACCATGGATACTATATTTTAGGAAGGTAAGGAATAAATCTAAGACTTCTTAATATTACATGTAATTTTCTGAAAAATATTAAGGAAATACAATATTATTTACCTTGAACACTTGTAAAATATTTTTAAAATAAAAATTCTAGTTTTCAGAACTGTGCATACACAACACCTCAGCATAGTTGATTTCAAGAGGTCACCATCAAAGAAGCCTTGTTCTTTATCTCATTGGTAAAGGTAATATATTGTGGATAGTTAGGTAGCAGACCCCTTGAGTAAATCTTAATCAATATCTTATTCAGTAATGTCTGATGACTAAAACAGAACATATTTAATAGTAATTGCTTGCTGGGTTTCATTATTCATCACTATTTTTTCCATGATAAGAGAATAAAGAAGCATAAAATAAATTAAACATTTGCATAAATAAACCTAATATTTTTTTAGGTTGCCTTATTTTTGAGTGTTTTCTTTTTAGAATGATTTCATTATATATATATATATATGTATGTATGTATGTATGTATGTATGTATGTATGTATGTATGTATGTGTGTGTGTGTGTATATATATATATATATATATATATATATATATATATATATATATATATATATATATATATATATATATATATATATATATATATATATATATCTTATATGTCTCAAATACAGAATATCTAATTTTAAAATCTGTTAATATCATTTGATATCACAACTAACATAAAAAGTGGAGCTGTTTTCTTTCAACAATACTCATATTTTTTATCATGCAAATATATACTAACAATATACCTATACAAACCCTGTTAGGTGCCAAATGACTCAATTGTTAAAAACTACAGCCTGGGATTACTTTTAAAAAGGTATTTTGCAGCCCCATTTTAAAATGTTGCTGGTGTATTAACATCAAGAATAGTGTCATGGCAAGCTAAACAATATAGCTCTTCAGACAGAAAAAGGGTTAAGTAGATGTGAATGAATACAGAAATAAGGCTTTTAATATTCTGAAAATATTAACAAAGAAGAATGATAATGTTGAGTTAATGTGGGTTAAGGATGAAATGAAAATAAATTTTTCTGATTGCTAAGTGTTGACATTTTTTTGGCTAGTTCTTCAAGTATTTTTTTAAGCTCTGTAATTATAGAAGGCTTTTCCCTTCCTTCCCCTCTTGCTTTGAGACCATATTAGTAATGACCCTTTCACTGCTTCAAAAACCACTAATAGTCTTCAGCATAGGAAAGAAAAATGAACAGGATAAATTGGAATCCACAGTCAGTAATTTGCATCATATGAGGCTGCTTTGGCCACTCACTCATTTCTGGCCATCAATCCTTTGCTGTCAGGTGCTGCACTCTGCCACCATGATAAATACTCTTCCTAACACTCTGATTCGTCCAAACAATGTAATTGTCCTCTATTCTCCTCTTGGTAATGGAGATAATGAATGACTGCACAAACAAGAAGGATTGCTCATCACAGGCACAGGGCTTGTTTCAAGCTGAAAAGCCTTGAGTACAAATTTTAATTGACTGAAATTCTGGGTTGGCAATAAATGTGGAAGAAATGCTTCATTTCTGCAAGATGATTTAATTTCATTTAGGGGACTATTTTTTCCTATGGAAATATCATCTAGAAAAACTGAATATAAATACTGTGCATGAAATAGCTGAAATATGGTTCTGCAAAAGATTATTAAATTACAAGACCATCTATAAATAGAATTAATACTTTAAAATTAGCATTGACATTAAAAAAGTATTTAAATATTGAAGGGCTGCAGGCAGATCTGGGAATCCTAACTGTTTTAATAGTACTTATAAGTGACTCTATTTAGTTCCAGACTACAAATACGTATAGAAATATTACATTCATTAATAGCAATAGCAATAGTGTTTAGCCTTATATACCACTTCATAATGCTTTTACAGCCGTCTCTAAGCAGTTTACAGAATCAGCTATTGCCCCTAACAATCTGCGTCCACATTTTACCCACCTCGGAAGGATGTAAGGCTGAATCAACCTTGAGATATGAACTGCTGAACTGCAGCTAGCAGTCAGCTGAAGTAGCCTGCAGTACTGCACTCTAACCACTGTGCCACCTCGGCTCTTAATATTTATATATTAAATGTCAACTTCCAAAGCAAATGGCTTCCAAAGCTGACATTAAACTTAGTAGGGCAGTGGGGTGGCTCAGCACTCAAGATGCTGGGCTTATCAGATGGAAAGGTTCAGCCCATGTTTAAGACCGAGCTCTGCGCATCCAAGTTATCTCCTATCCTCATTCCATCTCCTGCCAACCTAGCAGTTTAAAAGCATGAAAATCAGAGGTGGGTTGCTCCTGGTTTGGCCCGGATCAGGCGAACCGGTAGTGGCAGTGGTGGGAGGCTCATGCGTGAACATGAGCGAACTGCTAGCACAGGGATTTGCAACCCATCTCTGATGAAAATGTAAGTAGATAAATAGGTACCATTATGGTGGGAATGTAAAAGTGTTCCATGACATCATGCTGGCCACATGATCACAGAAATGTCTTTAGACAGTGATGGCTGAATGGCCTTGAAATGGAGATGAGCATTATCCCCTATAGTCGGCAACAACTAGCAGAGTAAAATCCACAGGGTGTCCTTGTATTTTATATATATAACATATACGTATGTGTTCTGACTCCCCTCTCTGTACACCAGGCACCAAGGCACTCCAAGACAAGATTACTGCTAGACGATTTATTCACAATAAATCAACACACTGACCAGACCTTGGCAGCAATCCAGATTTCCAAGATAAGAAATATACACATGAGCTTCTCCAGCGTTGGTAATGAAGTTGAATCCTGCAAACAGTCTCTTCCCAAAGTCTCTCCTTATACTCTCTTGGGAGGAGCCTAATTACAACCACCTAGGTCCAATTATCTTCTGTATCTGTGTAGTTGTTCTCTGTGTCTATCTACCCGCCATTGCCTGGTGTCCAGGACCAACTCCCTTGTCTCCTCCCCACTGCTCCAAGGCCTGACGTCCTGGGCACACTCCCTTTGGCTTTCATGCCTCAGGTGCCTCCTGGTGGCCAACCAGCCTCTCAGGTCCCTGCTCGGAGTCAGAACCCTGTCCAGGGTCCTCCACATCTTCCAGAGCCGACTCATAGGGCCCCTCGCTGTCGGAGTCGGTTTGCAGCTCCAACGGCTCCTGCTGAGCCACAACATATATGTATGCATGTACACACACACACACACACACACACACACACACACACACACACAAGCTAAGGGATAATCTAATATTAGTAAATCTCTACAAACCGCTTAAGTCACACTGGGAAAACTGGACTTTCCTTCTTTGAGTGGGATAATTTTTGCACCACAGGTCAATATAAAGCAAAGATGAGCTAATTGTAGAATTCACCCTACACAAATGGCCTTTGATTCTCAATTAATCATAATTAATTGAGAACAAACTATAAGAAGTTTAGCTGGTATTTTTTCTTCTCTTTAAAAATCAGTGATAGTATGCCATTTTAAAGATAGTTTGGATTGTTTATCTGAAAGTGTTGTGGCAGGTTGCCACTGTAGCTCTGAAATTAAATAAAAAATATGAAAACAATCACATTTTAAATAGTTCCGATCACAGCAATATGTTTTAGATTAATTTATAAATATGAGTACATTTAATACTAAACTAAAGTTTGCAGAAGTTAGTCTATCACATATCTGCCTACACTTTATTACAGCAGACATGATATTGAAATAATAAACATGGAAGGCTTTCAATTTTTTTCTGACCTCTTATTACTAAATGTTTAACTAGCTCAGATTTAAAATAAACTCTGCAATGCTTGTTCTTTGAAACTAGAAGGCATAATTGGTTGTCCCTTTTCATATTGTCTGACTAAAGCAATGGTTTAGTCTATACATTACTAATTGACAGGCATTGGTAATTTCATCATCTATACAGTGGGTAAATATTCTCATATGAGTACAAAGTGTAACATGGTGATAAATAGCACTTCAATAATTTAATTGGTATATTACAAGATATGACCGAAGCCACAACTTACAATTCCCTTATGTTTCCAAGTCACTAGGAAGTGACATTACTAGTGTGGTACTACAGTATGTGCGATAGTTTTATATAGTTAAGCATTAAACAGGCTTAAAAGTATTTTCACAGGTCGTCTCAGAGGTCCTTTTTCAAAAGGAATTGGACTATGTTTTTTTTTTGAAGAAGAAGAAGACATTTTGCTTTAATTAATCTCATTGGATGAGAGGGTAAACGTCTTCTTCCTCAAGGAAAAAACATAGTCCAGTTGCCTTTTGAAAAAGGACCTTTGAGACAACCAAGATCTGGATGACTGAGAATCTTGATAGATATTTTCACAGGTGTAAGAATGTACCATGTTTCTCTCTCTCTCTCTCTCTCTCTCTCTCTCTCTCTCTCTCTCTCTCTCTCTCTCTCTCTCTCTCTCTCTCTCTCTCTCCCTCCCTCCCTCCCTCCCTCCCTCCCTCTCTCTCTCTCTCTCTCTCTCACACACACACACACACACACACCAGCCATCATATTCTTCAATCCTAAGCCTTGGCTGGAAATATCCTATCAGTCTCTCAAGCTTCACTTTGGGAAAAAATCATACTAAAAATCCTTAATGTATCAGAATAAGAAAGCAAAAAGATTGGTCTCAGCTAATTAGATTGAATTCTGCATTACCAGCAGGACTGCCAGTGAGGCAGGAAGTTGCAGGGAAGTGCAACATCCATCAACTCAAGAGCCACACCAGCCTTTGCATAGCGTATCAAGAGCTTCAGTCCAAAAGTAGGTAAAGCTGGAAACTGTTTTGAGAAACATTTTAGAGGCCTAAAGGGTTGAATCCCATTTTGATCGTTTTACCCTACTCCAATTTTTGTTTTAAAAAATGTAAACAGAACTGGGCTTTTCCTTTTAGAAAAGGATTAAAGGCTACTAAAAGGACATTGATAGACCTTGTTAACTGCCAGTCTTTAATTTTTGGATCTCTGCCATAGAGAAGGATAAGCAAAATGGAGAAAAGTCTCAACTCACAAATAACTGTCACATATGAATGTAGCACAACATTCCCAGATCAATTTATAATCTACTGTCACAGAAGTAATTGGAGAAAACTGGGGTGGCAAGAATAAGTTTTGCAAAACTTATATCATACTCTCAAGCATAGAGAGAATGATGTGGCAGGTTTATCTAAAGGCTATACCCCAAATAGCCACAGGCAAATAGGTCTCATTATCATTTTAACTCTTTACAGCGCCCTGGGGTGATTTTATGTCACTAAAATTTCAATAGCAAAAAAATTCAGCTGGTCAAAGGTACTCAGGGCATTGGGCTACAATTTGTTCTAGGGTAGGGATTAGGACAAGCATCAGTGGCAGCTTTGCCAAGGATGAGACTGGCCCTCTTGCCTTTCCCATCTAAAAAATTATCAGTTTGATTACAAGACAACAAACACAATTTAAAAGGTTTAACTACAATAGATTAATTACAATAGTTTAACTACAATAGATTATAAAAAGTTATAAAATGTTTATATATGGGAAATAATTTATCAATAATTTGATAAATCAACTTTTAAGCATTCAGAAGACTATAGAAAACCTTCCAAAACTTAGCATGAATATAAAGGTCATTTCACAACTGAGATCACGACAAAAGTTCCTTTGTAAATCTTAATGAAGAGGCTGATTCATATGAGATACAGCAGTCCTAAACTTTAAAAGACTTCAAAAAATGATAACTAGGTCTCCAAATTATGCCTGGAAACAGTTTACATGAACCTCGAGTGAGCATTGGAAATATAACTTCCCCCCCCCCATTCTGTCATATGGTCCATGTAGTTAATTGCCAGCTGAAATAAATTAAATATTTGTGGCAACTAATAATTCCAAAGTGAAGAGCATTCATGCATATTGGCATTGTTTTAGTCTGTTTCATTTATAAATTACTTTCAGTGTACATATTTAGCTAACATTTTCTTGAATGTGTTTGCATATAACATTACAGATGAGATGAGTTTATTTGGTTATAAAGAGCTCAATATTCAGTAAGGGACACAAAAAGAGTGGTCAAAAAGCAAACAAAAGTATACAATTATTACTTTTAGTAAAGTTTTAAATTCAAAATAGTTTGCACTGCTATTTCCATATGAACATTTTCCTGAAAAAGTTAACATTTCTCATTAAACAGTAACTGTGAAAAATAATGTTGATGGTTATTGGAAATCCCTATACTGCACTCACCATTGGCTGCATTATCAGGAAAATCATGCTAAAAATAGGTCAGCTGTATCTCTTTTAGGGACAAAACAATTTGCCATACTGTGTCTGTTCATAAACTGCTCTGCTTTTCTTGGGAAAGACAAGCACGGAAAGTGGTCTACTTTTCTTGTCTCAAAGTGAGGCTCAATGGACTTCCCTATAGCTTCTGTCTGTTGTTAAGTCATGTGCATATGCATCAACTCATCATTCATGAAAAAGGGGAAAAAAGGTATAGGAACCAAGTCCTAAAGAATTTCCAGATGGATAAAGAATGATAATTTTACAGTATTTGAAAATAAAACAAAAATGCTTTCAAAGTCTTTCCCACAACACAAGCATCCCTGTCTTGCTTTCTCTTATTTGCACATGCAAACACAAACAAATCTTAACTCTAATCAAGCATTTGTTCTTACCTGCTGGGAAGTAAAAGAGATGTTATTGTTATGACTTTGTTAATTACTTGGGAGGTGTCAGACACTGTGGTGTGAGAATGTAATCAGAACTTGGATAGACATCCAGGAATAGTTAGCCTGAGGGAGCACTGGATCATTGATGATGCAATAAAAACACTAAATTCTCATTAGTATTGTTCTGAGTTAAACTTCCAGCATTACTCTAATACTGATATAGCTTTTCTGGCAGCTCAAACAGGCATTTTATCATAGCTAACTCACCATACCTAGAGGGATGTGCTTTTTTAATCTTTGTAAATCATAGCCTTTCACAGCCTTTTGAAAAAAGTGGTTGGTGTGCAACCAAGGTCTTTCTATAGCAACATCTTAATTTGGAATTCCCTAATTTGGATTAGATTTAAAATCTCTGAACCTTTTCAGCCTAGTGGATGCACATCATTTATTGGTATTTTAATACATTCCCCAATATACAGGTTATTTGTTATTTTGCAAAATCAGGTAGTCATATTACCCAATACTCAACTATTCCATATTTAAGGTGTAAATCTTGTTTTGCAGAACTATACTAATAGAGTTATCCAGTCAGGTGTAGCAATGCATCAACTGAAGGTTCCAGGAACCTGTGTTTGTCTCCATCCCACATTTTTTTACTCATATTAAAGACCTGAGTCAAATTTAATCAATCGTCAATCAAAAGTAATACTATTTTGTTAAAGCCACCAATAATTTCTATGACTGAAACTATACAATACAAAAGGGGAAAAGCCTACAGAACATCTTGCTGAAACAGTAAACAACAGAAAGGGGGGGAAGGGAGGGAGGGAAAAAGGTAACTAAAAAAGAACTTATAGATAACTTTTTAAAGGAGGGAATTATAGCTACACAAATTGATTTCAAACGTTCAAATGTCATAAAATAAATTAACAAATTCAAAATGATAATGTGTTCAGTTAAAAGACATTCTCTATGAAAGAGACTTTTAACTTTTGACATTTTGCTAATTCAAAATACAGCAAGAAATACAAACAGCTGCATGCATTGAAAGGCCAGTTTTGGTAAAGCACTGTACAAGAAATATTGAATGTAAAACAGAAGGGAATATAGTTAATTAATAAAGTCATAATGTGCAACAAAGCTGTGAAAAAAAATTATCACCCCATCTGAAGGAGGAGGTGGAAAGGGACTCAGGTTCACAGGCTTTAAGAATAGTGAAAATAATTGTATGTTTTTCATAGATGCTAGTCTAGGCTTTTAAAATTAATATAACAAAAAAGGCACAATACATGGCCATTATTCCACATACTGTTTTCCAAAATTTTCTTTCCCATAGATATATTTGCCAAAATATCTCCCATGCCTCTTTTTATAAACAATACAGAGTCATGGATCTTTTTCTGTTCTGAAATAAATTGAAAGCTTTATTAAAAACATAACGATTGGATAAGATCATCATTTTATGAAATAATGAGAACAGAAGGTTTTTCTCTGGCTACACAAGATGGAGGAATATTTTGCAAAAGTAAAACCATTTAACCTCATTAATGCTTCCATCTCAATAAGTAATAAAAAAATCATTGTTTTTGAAAGCATTGCTTTTTAAAATAGTTATTCAGATGACAGATGAATGCTAGTAGAGATTTTTTAAGTGAACTTTTAGGTACTGTCAAAGATAGTGGTGCCTCTATGCCACGTTGGCTGATGACACTACTGGCTGCCAGGGAGATTTGAATTTTTAGAATTATTTGAAATGAGGAAAGGTGTTGGTGCCTCTTAAGCTTTGCTCCCTATGCTAGTATCTATTTAGCCTTAACCGAAAGTCAGTGCTGGTCATACAAAGAACATAAGAATAACTCTGATTACTCAAATCAAAGACTTATCGCTTCAGTACCCTATACCCCAAAGTCTCAAATAGAGTGAGAACGTAACATACTTGCTTGTTTTTCTAGAATGGTCTACCAAGGGTGTCAAACTGGCGACCCACAGGCCGGATGCACATGCACAGGCCACACCTACCCCAGCTCTGTGAATGGGAAAACAGTTGTGAAATATCACATGATGGCAATGTGACATGCGAGTTTGATACTCGTGTTTTTAGCACTAGGAAAAATAAGACAGCTGGATTATGCAGCAGAATCTGGGTCTTCAAAGGAAGAGGGTCTACTGCAGCATTAAACAGCATTTTGTTTTATTTATTTATCAAATTTGTATTCTGCCCAATTCCCAGCACCTTTGGGAAGCTTGCAACAACTAAAACAAGAAAAATATAATAAATCATTTGGGCAGTTTTTTACATTTATAATCAAAATCTTTCTCCCAATAATTTAAAAACACACTTTATATCTTGCCTTGCCTTCTTGAATAACTATGCATCTTTTTCTACATGAGAACTTCTCATGCCAAACTTACCCAGTGCTTCCAATCATTATTCATAAGTTTTTCAACTAATTGTTTCTTCAAGACCCTATCAGTTTATTAATGTCTTTCTTTAAAATACAACCCCAGAACAACACAATATTTTAGTGTAATCTTACCACTATAGAACAGAAGAATGATGACTTTGATAATATTTATTTATTTATATCCCATATTTATTATTTTTTACAAATAACTCAAGGCAGCAAATATATCCAACACACTTCCTTCCTCCTATTTTCCCCAGAACAACTTCCCTGTGAGGTGGATTTGGTTGAGAGAGTGTGACTGGCCAAAAGTCATCCAGCTGGTTTTCATGGCTAAGGTGGGACTTCAATTCATGGTTTCACATTTTCTAGATTAGTACCTTAACCACTAAACCAAACTGGCTCCCTTATAGTTCTCTTGATGTAACCATACCTTGTATTTTCTCTTTTTATATAGCTGTATCACCCTATTGGCTCATATCCAGCTTGTGATCTGCCAAGACACCAAAATCTTTTTCATATGTATTGGTGCATAATAAACATGCTATTTTTATCAGAAAGTTTAAAGCAGTGTTGCATCATAAGCTTCATCCATTTTGTACAAGTGCTACCGTATATGAAGAAAAGGGACAGGGCTTATTTCGCAATGCTTTGATACTGCTTTATTCATTCTACAACCTCTTATCTCCACTCTAGACACTGCTGCCAGTATACTTCTTGTACACCCTATAATTATGTATTTTATTTTTCTTATCCAAATATAATAATTTACATTTAATTCTGGTGAAATTCAACTTAACTGTATTTTTCGGAGTATAAGAAACATCTTTTTTCCTCAAAAAAGAGGCTGAAAATCTGGATGCGTCTTATACACCGAATACAGCATTATTTTGCCTCCTGAAGCCCCGCCCCTTCGCCAAAATGGCCGGGCATACCCTTATGGAGGCTTTCAGAGAGCTCCTGGGGGCTCGGCAGGACAGAAATGAGCAAAAAAGGGCCGCTTTTTGCCCCCCAGCCCCCAGCATCACTCTATAAGCTTCCATAAGGGTATGCATGCATTTTGTTTGACAAAAAGCGGGCCTGTTTTCATGAAAAACAGGCCATTTTTTGCTTGTTTTTGGCCTCCCTCCCCCGGAGCACTCTGCAAGCCCCCTCCCAAGGCTATTCATGCCTTTTTTTGGAAAAAGGGGGCCATTTTTGTGAAAAATGGGCCATTTTTGGGAGGTTTGCAGAGTGCAAAAAAAAATTTCCCTTTTGAAAAGCTCTTTAACTGATTGATGAGAATTACATTGATCAAATCCTGTGCCAGCAGAAACAACTACCTATCTAGTGTATTTCTATCTATCTCTATTTCTCTCTCTCTATCCCTCTACCTACCTACCTACCTACCTACCTACCTACCTACCTACCTACCTACCTACCTACCTACCTACACACACACTCTCTCCCTACCTACCTACTGTATTTCTCTATCTCTATTTCTCTCTCTCTCCATCCCTTTATCTACCTACCTACCTACTGTGTTTTTCTCTCTCTATTTCTCTCTCCCTTTATCTACCTACCTATCTAACTAATCTCACTCTCTCCCTACCTATCTACTGTATTTCTCTATATATATATTTCTCTCTCTCTATCCCTCTACCTACCAACCTGCCTACTCTCTCTCTGCCCCTATCTATCTACTGTATTTCTCTCTCTCTTTTTATTTTTCTCTCTCTATTCCTCTACCTACCTACCTACCTACCTACCTACCTACCTACCTACCTACCTACCTACACACTCACTCTCTCCCTACCTACCTACTGTATTTCTCTCTCTCTCTCTCTCTCTCTCTCTCTCTCTCTCTCTCTCTCTCTCTCTCCCTCTCTCCCTCTATCTACCTACCTACTTTTTTAAAAAAAAAAAAGCCTCTTCAAAACCTTGGTGCGTCTTATACTCCAAAAAATACGATAACCAGTTTCTGCCCATTGTTCCACTTTATCAAGACACTCCTGAATTCTAATATTATTCTTCAAGGCAGGGATTTTCACTCTGTTTCATAGAACCTAGGGGTTCTCAGAGATTAAGGGCAGAAAAGGAACAAGGAAAAGGAAAAAAGAAAAGAAAAGGTTCACTGAAATACAGTAAATTTTCTTTCCACAGCCTGAAAAAGTTTTAAAATTCTCACTGTAAGGTATGTTGTCTGCAAACTTGATAACAATATTTTTAATCCCACAATATTTTAATCATTTAAATTTAAAGTTAGTTCAGGATTCATTTGATATCCTATTCATGGAGATAGGAGATCTCTGTCCTTAGAACAGGGGGAAAAAATCAAATATAAGACGCTTCCCCTGTCATTTCTGAGAGTTTGCAATTCTGAGAGTTTTTGGTGTTTTTCCTAACACCAGAAACTCTAACACTGCATGCAAAGGCCAGAGAAGAGGGAGCTCATGAATTTGGCAACAGATATTCAATGAACCTGTTTTTCTTCATCCAACCTCCAGGTACATCTACTGTATTTCTATTGGGCCTAGGGTATCAGCAGCTTATTGATGATACTTAACCCCAAACCAACAGATGAGTTTTCCTATCAATTTCATGCAGATATAGCATAGTAAATAGGCCAGGGAAAAGAATAAAGCCCTCGGGCATTCCATAGAAGAGTCGGTGAATCTCAACTTCTCTTCCCTTAATACTATAGCTGTATCTTCCAGTCAGACAGGACAGGAAGCAGCACAAACAGCTCAAGCAGCAGTGCCAAACCACTCCCCATCCTAACAGATGGTCCAGACGGATAGTGTGTATGACAGCATCAAAAGCCACTGAGAAGCCAAAGATGGTAAAACTAACCTACATCCAAGTCCCATTCATGAAAGTGACCAATTTCAACCCAATACTCTGGCCTTATACCAGATCGACATAGACATGAGATTATCTAAAATATTAACTTTACATTCTGTGAGTGATCTTTTTGTTTTTAGGAAAAAGAAACATAAGTTAGTCAAAAATTTAAAAATATATTAGAATCTCGTTTCACAGACCAAAATAAGAATTGAAATTTAAATTTTGGAATTATGTTCTTAAGTATATAATATTATAATAGTGATAAAATAAAGATAATCCCACAGTTAAAATAAAAAAGGTAAAGCTACATATCTAAGCATATTTAAGGGCATTTTATGATCTTAAGGAACATCTAGAGGTATTTTAAATCTTGTTATTTTAACATTTAAGTCTACTGACATCAAATTTAGTATGTCCTGTATATCTTATATCAATGATGGGAGAGCATGCACACACTCGTCTGGGATGCAACCCAGAAGAAGAACTACCCAGTGGACATGCGCGCACCAGAAAATGAACTACCAGTTTCCAATGTGTGCATGTGCACCAGCTAGCTAGTTTTCTGGTTACTGCCATGCATGTGCGTGCCGCAATCAGCTGGCCAGCATGCATGCTCACACTGGAAAATGGAAGACTGGCTCTTCCAATTTCTGGCACTGCCGCACGCACAAAGGCCAGCTGATCATCGTGCGCACATGTGCACCACAAACCCAGAAGAAGAATGGGCGATGCCTTGCGTGCCAGGCTCCACATGCCACTTTGAGCATGTGTGCCATAAGTTCTCCATCACAGTCCTATATCAACCAGCACAGCAGTTACAGAAGCAGCTATTGGGGGGGGGGGGGGGAAACAAATGAACAATTGTTCCAGTCAAGCTCTAAACATACCTTATCATACTGCAGCCACATATAGTAAACCTATATACAGCATTTATATTTTCTTGCCACTCTGTGTAGTGCACTTGTCCTTCTCAAGTTGTTTTCACAGCCCAAGATTATCAGGCAACTGCTGACACTGTAGAATCCATTTTGAAGTAACTTTTAACAAACAAAAAGCTAAGCACAAAGCCATCCATCATTTCTATTTTTAGGCAAGTTACTATCTCCTAATACCAGCTACAGCATTAGGACACTGGCATGGTCTCCTTGCATAGTAAAGTCACACTATTGAGGGACTAGCCCATATGTTCTCACTAATCTTAAAAGGGCCTTGGGGGTATTTTTGTAGTATCAATGATATTGTTATTACACTCTTATTTTTGAGTTCTGATTCCTTACCCCTCTAGGTTTATATGTCCATAAGAGTTCCTGCTTTTATGAGTTAAATGCTTCAAGATACATTAAAGTTAAATGAATGGTCATTTTCTGCTGTTCCACATGACCTTATATGCTATTCTCATGTCAGTGGTAACTGCAGTATAATAAGAGATTTGTGTATTGTTTATAATCTATCTTGCTTTTTGGTCCTTTTACGTGATAGGTAACAACTCTTGAACTGATATAAACAGCTTCAATGCAAGTGTTGGGAGAAATAAAACTTTTATTATTTCAAAAACCTAAAAGGCCACACTTAAACTAAAGAACTCGGCAGAGTTGTGGTAAATAATAATCATTAAAACTATTCTGTAAAACACCAGGCTGCCCTTTCAACAATAAGCTGTCTTCTCTTCAAAAATCTTTTGGATTTTTGCCAATTGCCCATTTGCTTTATACCATCAATTTATATTCACTGAGATGGTGTAAGGTTCTAGAACACAAATCTGCCTGCCAAACATATGAGCAGTACAAACTGATCTTTCAGAAAGAGCTCTGTGTAAAATCTAGGATCCAACCTTATATGTAATTTTTTTCACAAGACATATTATTGAGTCAGGTCAAAAATACTATACTTAGTAATACACGTAACTAAAATTAAATATCTTCATAATTTTACCTTGTCATTTTATGTGTTTTAAAAATTGCAATACTTTTTTTTAAAATCACCAGATGGGTATAAATGAAACAGAATTAGTTAACATTTTGGGCATCGTCTTTTTTTTAAAATTCATTAAATGTTTGCCAACGTTTATAATCAGTCACAAAATGTACTATTGTTTTAAACAAACTGCACAGTAGAAGAGGTATATTAAAAACATATCGCCCATTCATGTGTAGGGCAACAATTCCTTTATGACGAGACAAATCTGAAGTAGGATTTTTAAATGTGGAAGATGTTTTACGCATTACCCATTAATTAGAAATGAATTTCCCATAATGAAGATGCTTTTGGCTCAAAAATATGTCCATTCTTCTAAAATACAATTCTACACAGCTCTACTCAAAATAAACCCTTTGGAGTTTAGTCCCAGGTGGTTCACTACATGATTGCAACCAAAGGGACATGAGTGGCTATAGGCTTGCAGGGTGGCATGAAGGAGTAAGCAAATATGTACCATGATGCAAATACTGGTTATGCCTAGGATGCAAATATATAAATATGGGCAGGATTTGCTTTACAACATTATCATTCATATCATTGTTTTTGCACCTGTATGGTTTGCTGCAGATCTTCTTTGTTTAACCAGAAGTTAAAGAAAGAAATGATCAGATTCTTTAACAGAACAGAAAATAAATGGACACACACTAAGAGATACCCTGGGATCAGTCAACAATATTGTTAATCTATACCACATGCACTGAACCAGGCTAAAGGGGAATATGTCACTGTTGACCAAATCCATGACTCAATTTTGTTGTAATAGCTGTTTTTTCTGCTTTATCTCTATGCTAAAATGAATATTCCCAGTACAATATTGACCTACCTTAATCCTGTCTCAACATGCTACAGGAAAATATCTTCTCAATATTACAGAAGATAAATGAAATAATTCAGTTTGGATCCTTCCACATGGTTGTAATATTACAATCGGTATTACAGTATACAAACTAAAAATATTAAGTAAATAAGCATTGCTTACCACAAAATACAATTTTCACATAATTTCATATAGCCTTGAAACAATCATAGTATCTTAATTAAAGTGGCAAAGAATGAGCTGTAATAATGTTTAAAGTTGGATTATAATCTAATACAACATTTTTACAGATCCCTATCTGAGATTCCAGTAACAAAACGAGAGAAGGAATTTGATAAATTGATGGATTTATTTTCTATAGAAGTTTCAATCCAGGAGTTTTTTCCAGGGATCTTTTACAAATAAAATATAAAAATAAACACTTTTGGATGACTTTATGTTTTAGGAATTTGGTTACTCTATTTAGATTGTCTGGTTATTCAGTTTTTGCTATTTTTTGGGATACTACTACTTTCTGTATAAACTATTAGTTGACAATTACTAATACTACCTCAGTTATTAATACTGATGTTTTTATAGCAACAACCTAAGAAGATGGACTACAAAATATTAAGATGATCCATCCAGATACAATAAACCACAAATTACCAAACTAACTGTACATCAGGACATACTTTACCATAATTGTTTTAGTTTTAAATGAAAATGTATCATTAAATAATTCACACATCTGTCCTCTGCAGTATGCCAGCCATCAAGGATGACTTAAAACAATGCTTTCCATGCTCTATTCAAAGAATATAACTTTTTCTCGGTTAAGACATATATTGCTAATAACTTTATTATCTGGATTTATGGACAAAAGGCACTTAAATTCTATTGGAATTCAAATGACTTGCACAATAACAAAAATCTGAACCTACAGCAGACCATGCAACACATTTATTGTAAGTGCACTACTGTTTAAATACATAACAGACATCAAAGCACCATGTTATGCAAGAAAATCACTAACCATTAATCATATCTACATGATTCCAGAATCTACTCAAAGTACCACAAAATAGATTTCCTCCAGTGAAGCTCCTGGTACCTTAGCCAAAATTATCCCTATAGAGTTTAATTATTTACAGATCATTTTCCTCTGTTAACTGGATATGATGATAATTGTACCACAAATATCTGATTTATCCTATTATACACTTCTTACTCCTACAGCTATCACAAGATTCAGAAATAAACTGAAATGGGGGGATGAAAAATTAAATTAGAAATATTTTATTACAATATGTCAAGAGACTGGAGCGTAAGTTTCCATTGAAATTTAAGTTCGCTGGCAAGATAGCAAAATCCTAGAAAGTCTTCAAGTGAGATAAGAAAATATTATAATGTGTCATTTTACACTTTTTATATAGTGAGCAGAATATATACATGCTATTATACCTTGCAGTTAATCCAAGTATTTAAATAGTTCCAATAATGAAACAAATGCCAAAAATAACAGTTGATAAGAGTTAATAATGTTACCTTAGAAGTTAATAAGAGTCAAAATTAATGAGCCCTTCACAAACCTGAAACTAATAATTGAGCATCATGAGCTTTTGTTACTTGATTAAAGTTCAAATTAGAAGGAACAGGAACAAAAACCATTAGAATTAATGATGGCCCAAAACATGTTTCTGCTTAAGAGAAGATGTACTTTCTCTGTTCTTTAATATTGATAATAATACAGTGTTCCTTACTGCGCCTGAAGGCATCAGTCTTCTCTAGTGGATACAGAATGGGCTTTGTTATAGGCAACTCTCTTCTCCACCATAAAAGATCTAGTAAAAATTTAAATATTAATAAAACATCAATAAAATAAATATTAAATGAAATATTTATTTTATTTAAGTTTTATTGATGTTTACATTTTTGTACTCTGTTGCCTTTTAATTTTGTTTCCTTGCGTTTCAACAGAGAAGAAACAATATAAATAATTACAGCACCTTGGTTTAAAGATGACTCATAGTTAAGAACAGAGCCTATTGTAGCAAATTTCTAGTTATATACATGATGATTCAAGTTAAAAACACAATGGTTCAAGTTCATTACACAATACTACTTATACAGTATTATGCAATACATGCAAATTACATTTAAGGAAAGACTTTGAGAGTGGAAAACTTTCTAAACTCGGGACTATCTGTACTAGCACACACTTTCTGTCACCTCTGATCTGCTGCTTGAGGCAGTCCCCCACTCTGCTTAACGGAAAAGGTCAGTCTTGCTTAATTCTAGTCCATTGCTGAAATCTGAAGCATGCAATTTAAAATGTAAAGAAAAAGGGAGTGCCTTGCTCAGTTTGTTTTTGATCATCCCCCCCACCCCACTCCCGGCTATGAATAATTGTATGTATATACATGGTAACATAGTTCTGGGATAAATGCACAGACAAAAGTATTCTATTTTATGTTTAGAGAATTCTTGTATTAGCTTATAAGAATTCAGTACAACCTATCTTCTTACAAGACAGTCATGTCACTATAATGTGCAATTAAACTCCAAGTTGCTGATTATATTTCAAAGAGTACAAGAGATTCCAAAAAGGTATTATTGGTTCATCTGGATTGCTGCTACAAAATTATTATATTTTGCATGTGAGAAGATTACGGAATAAAAGAATGAAAACATTATTCCATGTAATCACGATGAAATTGTAGGAAGTCTGATAAACATAATGTTGGCAAGTTTCTGTAAAATGGTAATTATGAGGAAAAGAGAAGTCCAAATGGACATAGAACTAGTTATAACTAGATAAAATGTATACACATCTGAGTAGTAGGATTCAATATATAGTTGTGCACATTTAAAGAATCAGTTACATACCTAAGTGTCTCACGACATAAAAATGGAAATATCACAGCAAAGGACATCATATTTATTTTATTCTACTTTATTACATACATTAAATGTACAACATATCTTAAATACAACAGACAAGAAGAACAAAAAAACAAAAACAAAACAAAAGAAAAAAAGGCAAAACAAATCCCAAAAGTAGGCTCTACAACACCCTGTTTTCAAGTGCAGGGAAAACAAATATGACTTCAGCAACTTAATAAATGACATAAGGGTAGTAGAAGCCATATAGGTTTGGGTAGAAATCATTTCAAAGGGCGGGAATTGAAAACCTAGTAAAAGTATTTCCTGGGTCACACAAAATGACATTCTTGAACTGATGGGATAAGGAACACATTCACCCTACTGGGTGTAATTGGGCAGAAACAAATTTCTCAGATAGCCAAGCTCTATACCATGAAGATGATAGCCAACACCTTGAATTGTACCCAAAACCTAAGTGGAAGCCAGTGCAGCTCATGAAACAGTAGAATCTCATTCATATAAAGCTGAGCATGATCACTGTCTGCAGCACCATTTCTGTACTGCTGCAGCTGCTGGATGGTCTTCAAAAGCAGCTCCATTTAGACTGTATGACATTAATCCAATTATGAGTATTAGAACATGAGTGATTGTCTGAAGAACCTCACACATTCAGGAAAAGATGCACATGATGTTATCTATAACAAAACTATAGTCGGCTACAACTTCCACCTGTTTTACAAGCAGAATCCAAGAGGACCTCCAGATTACGTATAAGTCTTAAATATTTTTCACAGCAGCTCTGCAGATAGTCCTCAGGCTCAATCTCCTGAAATGGGAATGGGTTCCCCTAAAAAGAGATGCCAGATAACTATTGCAGATTCAATAGGGGCAGATAAATAAGAATATTTTGGTGCCCTTATCATTGCAATGTAGTGTCTAATATGGGGCATACTCAATCAGATTTGTTGGTTTTCCTCACAGAGCTCCAGGGATCTCTTCCTGTGCTTCATTTCAAAGTCTTTCTGAAAACTTTGTTCATCAAACATCTAATAAGAATCAAACACATCCAGAAGAATTAAACTAACAGAATGCAGAATAATAAGTCACACTAAATGTTTTACCTAATAGTTTAAAAATATGCTTTGAATACTTACTGAGAGTTTGAAAAATAAATTTTAAAAAATGCTGTTTCAGGAATCAATTTTCTTTTACAATGATGCTGCTGCCTCATAGCTTACTTTTAATCTCTGGAGAATAAATTATCCAGAGACTGTAGATTTAAAAAAATTGTATCCTAATCTAGTATGAAGAGCTCGGTTGGTTTTATTTTTAAAGTCTATATTTAAAGCATATTCCACACTATGCCAAGCTTAAGAATTTTTTATATTGGTTTAGTCTTCCCTCACCCCCAGATCACTGTATAGATCACATTTTTTATTTTGTCTCTTCCCTTTGACTTTCTGACCTGGCAAATTTCCAGAACTATAGGATATTTCTATAATTTTCAGTCTGCAAAGGCAAATCATAGGCACATGGGCTCTGAACTTTTTTTTTTAATCAAGAATTTTGACAAATTAATTCTGAAACAAATAGACTGATAACATATCAAATACATTCTGAGTATTGTTGATTTAATAAGAATTTTAAAATGTCAAAAGTATTGTAAGATGTTAAATTTTTTCAGAACTTTATTGTTTGTACCAATACAATTTTACAATAGGGTAAGTCAAACCCAGAGAAAGCATTTATTCTACTTTTAATATTGTTATTTTTTTGGATCTTGTAAAATCTGCAGCTCTATTCTTTATTGGAAGCCAGAGGGAACTATATTTATTTTTTAAAGAATTAAGCTATAACAATGAGAAATAGTAAAAAAAGGCAAAGGAAAAAGCTGTGTACAGTGGAATCACTATGACTCCTTTGTGTGAATCAAAGTTCTTCAATTCACAGCTATATAACTGTGACAATACACAAAGAACAAACAAACAAAAATCCAAATGTTCTTCATTTCAAATAATAAGAATTTAAAACTTGCCACATGGTGGCTCTAATAATTCCCACTGAAACCTTTAGCCATATAATGTATCAGCTCTTATCAATATCACACTGTATTCCACAGATTCTAATCATTAAAACATTGCTACAGAGTGACTTGAATGCTGGTTAGTTAATGCTTTTTGGAGACATTAACAGAATTCTAACAAAATTAAATATACAAAAAGTGTAGTAAATCTTTTCTTTCCTTTTTCAATAGCATCCAAGAGTAGACTACTGAAAAACAACTAGAATTTGTATTTGTATGCCAAATGAGATTATCATCTATCATTTCTATCTTAAATATGCAGATGATTGTGTCTAATTTTGTTCTTTCCTTTATTATTTAATCATTACAGGCAGTAAACATTCAGACTGAATCTATACCTATTTCTTTGGAAGCAAATTCATTTGGCTTGAATACATTGTACAAACTGGGCAAGGATTGCTAAGGAATTTAAATTCTAACTGTTCAATAAAACAACAAAAAATCAGGAAAATGTCTCAAATCAATACTTGTAAATCAGAAAAAAATAAGCTGACTATTTGCAGGCTCTTATGTATAGGGATTAGGACATTATTTTAAAGCAGTGGTTCTGAACCTGTGGGTTGCGACCCCTTTTGGGGTTGAACAACCTTTTCACAGGGGTCATCGAGGAGCTTCCTGTGGAGAGGCTGGCAAGAAGGAGAAGTGTTTGTGTGTGGTGAGTGGGTGGGAAAGTAGGATCTGGAATGGAGGCGAGGAGGGGGAAAAGAGAGACACATTCAGCACAGAGGATGCTGGGAAAGCAGCTCGCTCCAAGTGATGGAGGTTGATGGGCAGAGCTACGGAAGCCAAGAGGTACCATTTCTGAGGTGGAGAATAAGGCGGGGAAAATAGAATAAAATAAAGGAATGTGGGATGTGCGTACACTGAGATTCCCTATTAAGACTGTTACCCATGCTTAGCATGGGTAACTGTCTTAATAGGCTTTGGCCCCTCTCCTGCAGCTCCTTGCTGACCCAATCACACAATCTGCTCTCTGCTCTGAGAAGACAGGAGCCTCTCGCCTGCTTTTGCAAGTCCGCATCCTTCACAGGCAATTCAGTGTCGGGAAGAGCTCCAGCTCTTTGCTAGCGCTCATCTCTTACCCACGCACAAGTAAAATACCCTCCTGGTCCAGATCAAGGTGGAGGGGACGATGCCTCTCCTCCTGCTGTCACCACTGCGCAATGAGGTGAGTATCTGGGTATGCAGTGCAGGGGAGCCTGCATGCAGTGCAGTGCAAGGAAAGAGGAGAATGGGAAGCAGAAGCAGCAGCTGGTTGGGTGCAGGGAGGAAAGAGCTCCAGTTCTTCTGCGCTGCACAGGGATCTCCTTGCGCAGGGCTCTGGAACTCTTCCCTCTCTGCATCCAGAGAAGGGGACCGACCTGAGTCTGGTGCTGAGGAATCTCCTGCGCAGCTCAGTCAGTTACTCAGTGGCGGCAGCGGAAGGAGTTGCTGTCCCCGCCGCTGTGATCCCAGCCCAAGAGGGTATTTTGCTTGCACGCGCAAGAAAGAGATGAAAGAGAAAAGGGGAGAGAGAAAGAGAGAGAGAGAAATGAAAGAGCTGGAAGGAGAGAATGGGAGAGAGGGAAAATAGAGGGAAACAAATTAGAGGGAGAAGAGGGAGAGGGAGAAAGAAATGAAATAGACCGGAAGGGAGAGAATGAGAGAGAGAGAGAAAAGAGAAGGAAACAAATCAGGGGAAAGAAAGAAAGGAAGAGAAAGAAAGAAAGAAAGAAAGAAAGAAAGAAAGAAAGAAAGAAAGAAAGAAAGAAAGAAAGAAAGAAAGAAACTAACTTTCTCAGACCAATGATGAAAGCAATGGCACGGTAGATCTCTTGCCAAGTAAACTGCAGTTTGCCAGAAGGCACAAATTGGAAGCAGGTCTGATTTTTTAAAAGAAAATAACAGAGATGGCAAAAAAATGCATCTGAAAATAAGATTATTTATAATTTTGGATAACGTATTATATTGTCAAACTCAAAAGAAATCAAAATATATATCCTATTGCTGTTAGTAAAATCTTGCCAGCTTCTATCTACTTAGAGTTCACTATGAAAAGATTACAGAGAAGCAATTTCCTACAATTAATAACTTTATTTTTGATTTGTTGTCATATTCAACAAGAAAGAAAGAAAAAGAAGGAGGGAAAGGGAAGAAAAGAAAGAAAGGAAGGAAGAAGAGAAAGGGAGAGGGAAAAAAAGAGAAAAACAGAAATGAGAGGGAGGTGGAAAGAAGAGAGACCCTATTCCCACATAAAACACTGAGCCATGAAACCTTGGTAGGCATGTCTGGGGGGGGGGGGATATCATGTGACTGGGTGGAAGTGATGTTGAGTTGACCACACCCACCCAGGCTTTGTGGCTCCCGGTGTTACATAGTAGCAATGAAAATAATTGTATGGTTTTAATTAGAAGAGCGTTATTGCAAAACTGGCTCAAAATCAAAAAAATCCACTATATGAAAATCCCAAATTGACTATCACCGACAGAAAAGACGATCCATCCAAATTTTATAGATATGAATAAAATGCTAAGATACAGAGACATAATTGATGGACAGGGAAATTTAAAAACAATTGAAGAATTGGAAGAACAAAACATGAAAGTTGACTGGATAACCTACTTGCAAATCAAAACTAAACATAATAATGATACTAAAATATATGACATCGAAACAGAACCACAAGAATTTGATAAAATAATTCATAGCTCGGATAGAAAGATGATAGGGAGAATATATAAATTTCTCCTGAAGCAAAAAATGGAAGAGGAAATCGTGAAAGAACAAATGATAAAATGGGCACAGAACTTGAATTGGATAAATGGAAAATTGGAAAAATTTGGGGGAAAAAACTTTAAAATGACACTATCAGTTGCATACAAGGAAAATCAGTACAAAATGTTTTATAAATGGCACCTGGCACCAACAAGGTTAGCTAAAATCTCAACAAATACCTCCCCAAAATGCTGGGAATGTGAATCAATACATGAAACATACTACCTCTTATGGTGGACCTGTGAGGAGGCTAAATTTTTTTGGAAAAGGATCAAAAAGTGGCTAGAGATAATAACAGGTGTTAAAATAGAATGGAAACCTGAAGTTTTTTTATTATAAATAAATAAAAATAAAAAGAAGAAATTCAGTATTTAATATTACATATAATTATGGCGGCAAAGATTGCCTTTGCCCAGAAATGGAAAAACAAATTAATTCCAAGCGAAGATGAAATAATAAGAAAGGTTATGGACTGTGCTGAAATGGACAAATTAACAAAAGAAATCCAGGGAAAAGAAGAAACAGAATACTACCAGATATGGGATAAATGGTATAGGTGGATGGAGGAAAAAAACAAGGATCAATGAAGGAAGACAACAAAGCCCAAAAATAGTAGTTAAGTAGTTAGAGAATTAACACATATATATGTATCCAAGTGGTTTAAACTTACTAGAGGTAATCAGCCAATATAGCAGACAGAGGAGTAAGAAAAGAGGGTTAAGAATGGTGAAATACAAATGAAATATAATAGAAGGGGAAACAATATAAGGTGAGCGATATCGATTGGCAATTGCTATTAGAAAGAACAGGAAGCTCCTGTTCGTATTGTATTGTGTAAATGTGGTGTATGTCTAAGTTTTGTGTGTGTGTATTTTACATGTTTGTAAATAAGATTTAAAATTATAAAAAAATAATTTTATGGTTGGGGGAAGGTTGAGAACCACTGTTCTAAAGTCATGCTTTCAACATTCTTGAAAGCAGTTTCTTCCCTGCTTTTGCTTGACTATTCCCAGATAAGTATACATAAAATTGAAGCCTTAAAGAATTATAATGTTATTCTTTAAATAAATTTGCCTTATTGACATATTTATCTACAGCATAATTGCCATTTTATATAATCAATAATTAAGGAATTACATTATTTTCTTCTTGTACTTACAGGAAACCATCTGCTGTATATGCACCAACCAGGAAGAAGAATGCAGCAAGATTCTAATACTTTTTTATCCAATAATAAAGGTAATGGTTTCCTTGTCAACACACACACACGCGCACACACACACACACACATACACACACACGCACATACAAAATCCAAAAGTAAGTTACTCTAGCTAAGATTAAAATAATTAGCAAAGTGCTATGGACTAAGGCATTTAAATGTTATTTTTTGATTTATTTTCCAGTCTTGCCACATATGCTATATGTCAAATCATTAAGCGATCATTGATTCTATTTTTTTTTAAAGAAAGCAAAAGGGTTAAACTCATTTGGTCAGTTTTATGATTTTTGTCAGTATTTAGTACAGACATTACAATTTCTTGTACATTAGTACATGACCATGCTGATTTGCACAATACATAATAGTGTATTCAGCAGAGACAACAGGTCTTCAGAATTGTGTCTATATCATAAATTCATAAAGGAATTTGTAATGATAAAATCAAGTGGCAAATTCAGCTGAGAGATAAACATCAATACCTATGAGCGACTATGCATTGTTTAATAAGAATCTTGAGGAAAAGATTAGAGCAACGGCATCAAACTCAATTTCATTGAGGGCTGCATCAGGCTGTGGTTGACTTCGGGGGGCCAGGCGAGCATGGTTTACTGGGTGGGTGTGACCAATTGGGTAGGCGTGGCTAGCTTGATGCCACTCCCCAAACTGCTGGCATGTTTCCTCTTCACATTGGGCAGACTGGGCTGAAGCCACACTGGCCTGATCTTTCCTCTTAACATTGGGTAGACCAGTATGGCCCTACGGCTGGATCTGATCTGGATGCAGCCTGCAGGCCTTGAGTTTGACACCCCTAAATTAGAGGAAAGCAATTAAAGCTTTATATTAAGGTTATCATTGGAAGAGCTTGTTAATGTATTTCAGTATATAACAAAAATGTGCTAATATAGCACACAATGTGTGCAATTACATTAACTAGCAATAAAGCATTTCTAAAGGTATGTGTTTATATGCAGGTAAATAGCCAAAGCATAGGAAATAAGTAAATACTCAATTTATTAATGATTAATGAAAAGGGGAAAGATGCGATGAAAGAACTAATTATTTAAAAGCAGAGGTTATAAAATTATAGAATAAACACATTCTAAAAAAGAAAATACGAAACTAGGTCGTACAAAACTTTACTGGACTACATTTTTTTGACAATCACACATTTCAATGATTTGCCACCTATCAATTTAGCTCTAATGCCTTAAATGTTAGTTAAAATATTTTTAAATGCACTTTAAATGCACTAAATAAACTTGTTTTCAGCAGAAATGGGAAAAAGATATATTGTGTAGTGCATTTTCCTCCATGGAGTGATCATTAAAATGTTAGTTCTAGTGGAATCAAGTGTCGCTTATTCCAGCACGTTTTCTAAGTCCAATGCTAAATAAGATGTTCCGATCCTTATTCTCTGATTATACAGCTGTGAAAATCATCCAGGACACAGAGGTGGGAGTGCAGTGTCATGGCAATTCAGTGTTGATAAAGGAGAAAAAGGCAACCAAAAGTAAAACAAGAAAGAATAAACCAGCTGGCATAAAAAAAAGATTTATCTGAAAGGATATAAATAGAATTTAAAGGAAAATATTGAATACAAATAAAAGTAAAGGAAGATGTTAACATTTTAACATGTTGTTAAAACATGAGTAAGAATGATGAAATTGTTGAAGAAGCATATATAAAATGTAGTAAACCAAAATGTATTTATCTGAAACACTTCCAAGAGGCTTGTTATGAGGCTTCTTATTGTATTTGGATTTCAGGATAGTGTGCAAGAAAGTGACAATAATAAATGAATAGAAAAATATTTTCAATAATAATAGAAGAAAGCAGATAACAATCACAATGAACTGTTAGTACATCAGTTATGTTTTAATGAATTTAAACCACTTAAGAAGGCAAAATTCTATTCTGGTTTCAACCTGGTCAATTCTTATAATGCTTATATTTTTAATAGCATTAACCCTTAGTTTGATATTTCATAAATCAAGACTCCTACCCATGTTTCTCCCATAATAAGACTGGGTCTTACATTAATTTTTGCTCCAAAAGATGCACTAGGGCTTATTTTCCAATTAGGTCTTATTTTGGAGAAAATATGGCACTAAATGTGTCCGTTTGGCTGACAATTTTAACGGGCTTATTTTTTTGGGGGGGGAGGGCCTATATTATGAGCATCCTGAAAAACCACACCAGGGCTTATTTTCCACTTGGGGTCTTATTTTCACAGTATATTTTACCTTTCATTGACGTTAATAAAATAGAAGAGACTAGAAGAAATATTTTCTTCCATTTTCAAGTAATTCTTTACTGCTATGCTAAAATTAGGTGGCAAGCATATAGGACAATGCTGGGTTGCACATTGGCATTTGATAAACCATGGTTTATTTAAGGTGCAAAGCCAGCCTTTCTCTCAGCTTATGAAAATGCAGTGCAAAAGAAGGAGCAATGGTGAAAAGTAAGGACAAGAATCTATTTGGTTAATGAATCTTATTCAAACAACTGATGCTTTTTATGCTTTACTCACAATGAATCATTTTCCCCATTTTGTGTACAATGGTAATACAGTTGTGCTTAAATTTGGGAATCTTTTTGAATTTCCAATATTTCTACATAAATATGTAACTTTGGATAATTTTATTGAAAAATAGTTGAACAAGCATAATGTGTTTCATTCATTTATTTACTCAGCAATTTTACGTCCAATAATCTATGGATGCTGTGCCTGTCCCAGTTATATGAGGCACAATCATCCATGACAAGGATTGGCCAGTTATCTTTTCCTGATTTAATTTTTAACTTAAAACAGTAATGAGCCATTTAGAACTGGAGCCACTACTAATTGTCCCTTGTCCCTTTTTTCATCCTTCATATGCTATGGTGGCATGGAGTGGAAAGAAAAAAGAACAAAGCAGCGAAAAAATCTCTCACACTGCCATTTCTCTGCTTCAAAATCTCCGGAAACTAAAAAGGAAATTCTGGATTTGTCTCACACTCTGTAGGGGTTATGTAATCAATTATATTATAGCTAGTCTCACTTAACAACCAATTACTCAGTCACTGTTCAAAGTTACAATGGACTGTCAAAAAGCTACTTTATTTATTAAATTTTTATCCCAGATTTATTACTCTGTAAGTAACTCAAAGCAGAGAACTTACATAATACTCCTTATTTTCTTTCTTATTTACTTATAATATGGTTCCAGAGTTCCGATGACTGAATATACCTCCATGGTCACATGACTGTGTTTTGAACATTTGGCAAAGAATTTATTTTTACAGTGTTCCTTGTTCCTATGAGCATGTTTTATTATTATTATTATTTGCCAGTTCCAGGCCTTTCACCAAAGAAAACAAAGAAACTTTGGATGCAAATTCATACAATGATGCAAAAAGTACTGTTGATCAATTTCATAACCTGTACTGAGTGATACAGGTTCAGTCTGAAACACATCTACCGGTAGCTAAGAAGGTTGAGAAAGAAAAGCAAGTTCAGAACCGAGAAAAAGCAAACAGAACTGATTCTTTCTTGAATTAAAAGCTTTTGAAATATTTTTAGAAAGTTGGGCAGACATGCTGAAACTGCCCTAGGCAGGTTTACATTTTGTGACTGGATGATTTGCTGCTTGTTTAATGCTGCCAAACTCTCACTAATTTTGGCATGATCTTAAGTATTGCTTACATGAAAGTTTACTCCTACCAACAATTTCTGCTTCAACATATTAACCACAAAAATATTTCAGCCATGATAAGACTTGGCAATTCAACTGTATCCCAAGTCCAATTTTCATAAATCTGGCTCAAATTTACTGGATTCAGCCAAGTGGTTATGGATTATAATGCTATTCCCATGCAAAAAAATTTAGGCCATATTGCATGTGCAGGTCTTAAGATTCCTAAGAAGAGAACGCTAGGGATAAGATAGAGCTTTGAAAATATTTGAAAGAAGGTTATAGAGAAAAAGGCCAAGACTGTTCTATGTTACCTTAGAGAGCTGGGCAATCAGTAATGGATTTAAGTTATAGGAAAACAATGTCAGTTGGATTTCCTAATAATAATAATAATAATTTGACAATAGATTATTTATCTAGAGAAATATGGGATTCCCTTTACAGTTGTGTAGAAGCAGAGGCCTAGATGACTTAATTTGTATTCCTATACACAGTAGAAGGTTGGCCTAAGGTTGCTTCCAAGTATATGATAAGGTTAAAATTACATATTTGTTTTAATGTTGTTGTTAGTTGCAAAGTCATGTCTGACCTATTGCAACCCCATGGACATTGTTCCTCCAGGCCTTCCCATCCTCCCCATCTCCCAGAGTCCATTTAAACTCACGCCGACTGTTTCAGTGACTCCATCCAGTCACCTTATTCTCTTTCGTCCTCTTCTTGTTTTGCCCTCCATTGTTTCCAGCATTAGGTTCGTCTTCAGTGAGTCCTTCCTTCTCATTAGGTAGCCAAAGTATTTGAGTTTCATCTTCAGGATCTGACCTTCTAAAGAGCAGTCAGGGTTGATCTCCTCTAGGACTGACCGGTTTGATCGCCTTGCAGTCCAAAGGACTCATAGGAGTCTTCTCCAGCACCATAGTTTGTTTTATTAAGTACTAACAAAAAATAGAAGGCTTATTTCTAAAAGATCATTCTGCTACAGAGTCCTGGGAGTACTATTGTGTCCTTAGTAATTGAGCAGAAAGAAGCTTTGCCACTATTGCATTCCC
This sequence comes from Thamnophis sirtalis, assembly GCF_051295495.1. NCBI lineage: Eukaryota > Metazoa > Chordata > Lepidosauria > Squamata > Natricidae > Thamnophis > Thamnophis sirtalis. Next base: position 117,595,596 of record NW_028261381.1, on the reverse strand, counting down.
TTTATCTATTATTTGTTTTAGATATACATTAGAAGAAAATAGATAACCTCCTGAAGTTCATAGTGCATGAAGTAAATTATGGAGAAGTGCATCGTAACAATACACACACAAGCAAACATAAACATATACTCAACAGTACCATATATTAAATAAAACAATTCATTAAGATAATAATGACCAGTCTTATCTATTTATCCAGCAAAAATTTTCAGTAAATTCAGAGATATTTATTTACATCTAACTACACAGATTTAATTTGTAAATTATTTGAGTTTTTATCAAGTATATGCAATCAGCTCAAGTGCACTTCTTAGTCATTAAATAGGAATGACTAAACAAACAAAAAAAGATGTAAATGCAAGCAAAACAAATCAGAACATAAATAAAAGAACTAACAAAAAAGAAAAAATACAGGTAAATCAAAAGTAAATTAAAAATAATGAAAATAAAAGTTACATTTATAAAGAAATTGCTACCAATTTGCTTTTTAATAGAAAATTGGAACATTCCATTTTTTTATACCACTATCTCTCAGCTTCAGTAACCCTAGCATACTAACTGGGGAATTCTGGGAGTTGAAATTCACACATCTTAAAACAGTGTGAAATATTGCTTTATACTTTATACACTCAGGGGCTGAAAGTTTATCAAGGCAGTCTTTTCCAAGTATCCATTTTCATAAGAAAATCATAACTTTGAAAGAAAAAGTCATTATCCCATAAATTTTTACAAAACAAATCATTAATTGTTTGTTCAATCTATATATTCCCCATTTCATGTAAGGAATTTTGGACAACTTACAAAGTTAAAAACAGAAAAACAATACCAATAAAAGCCAGACATATAACAACAAAAAACAATTAAAGCCATAAAAACCATTTGCAGCACAACATAGTCAACTTCACAAACCATAAAGACATTTTGCAAGACTCTAAATAAGAACTACCAGATCCTCAGGCCAAATGACAAATACATATCTTCAACAACTTCCTGAAGAACAAGAAGTTTATTGTCAGTTGATGTCAAGGACAATGTTTCAAAAGATGGATGCTAGTACAGTATAGGCTCTTTTCCTGGGTCCCATCAGATGACATTCTAAATTGAATGGGAATATGTCCACCTCAACTAATTACCTGTGTCACCATATTTGTACCAACTGTTAATTCCTAATGCTTTTCAAAAATAGCTCCATGATATAGCATATTGAAGTAATCCATACAGGAAGTGACCAGGCCATGAGTGATGGAGTTTAGAGCCTCCAATCGAAGAATATGTGAACTAGCATATAATCTGGCAGTCCAATTGACTGCCACCTATTCATCAAGCAGGAGCATGAGTCAAGAAGAAACCCAAGTTTGTACACTGCGACTTACGTTTGATTGAATTCTTTCTTCATTGATCTCCAGCAGCACTTTAGCATCAACCCAATTCATCTCCCCCAACTCTTCATAAAACATGAACAGTGATGGGATCTGCAAAAGCAGAGAGGCTGCATAGGTTCAATCTGACCTAAGGCCTCCTATGCCCCCTTACCCCTAGCAATGACCAAGGTCTCAGGCAGACATTTCAGGAAACCATCAGGAACAATTCTCAGCTACCTTTGAAACACATCTAGGTCCATCAATCAACATCAGAGGTGGAATGTTCAAATGGTTCCTGCCTTCTTACAGTGGTTAGGCTCATAACTGTCATAATGGCCATGTATTACTACGTGAACTCTGACCTTATTTCTACAGAAGGAAGATAATACCGCCCAGGATCACAAGCCTGGAAAATTCTACTGCCAACCTAAAAATGGAATCAAGGAACTCAGGCAGGAAGATGGCTACACAGCAGGGAGGTGGTTATGTAGTAACAGTCCCAGCTGAACCATAGAAAGTAACTTAAACGAAAAGAGTCTCACATTTGGTAGCCTATGAAGCCTTTGAAAGTTGTTAGATACTACTTAATGACAGTCAATATTCCACCCTATCCTAAAATCTCAGCCACACATAAAATCCATTTGCCACATTTCCAAAGGGAGCTGATCCCTTCCGGATCTAGGAAGATCTCATAATACATGCCAGATTAGCTCTGTTATCTGTGATCAAATCACAAATTAGACACACCTTGTTGCAGGCTGACCTACTATGCCGTTTAGCAGCAGCAACCAAAAGCCAGGACTTCTGAGGATCTGCTGGCCAGGCATTGGGAGTGAGCTCAGGGGACTGAAATATGAAATTGGAACATAAATTGTGTTCCCCAAGAGTGCCGTATTCCCTAGCTCCCCATATCTATCAACAGGCAGATGTTTAGATGCACATCAAGCCCTCCTAAGATCCCCATACTTGTCCAACCTATATGCCTCAGTTCCCAAGAGAGGGGATCTGCATACTTCAAACCCATCACACCAGGAATGGTGAGTGGGATCCTTGAACACTTCAACCATTGCTGTTAAAGCTATGAGGAACGCCAATAAACTACCTTCCACTCAACAGCTTAATACCTACATAGGACCTGTGCCAAGCCTCTTTCATTGACTATTTGAGAGCTCACTTCCTATCCAATACAAACAGCCTTCCCCTTGGCCTCTTAAATAGCTCTTACCCAGAGGAAGGGCAGAAGAGCTTTCATACAAAGGCAAGACACCCACAACATGTATAGTAACTATTCCACAATTGTGAACCAGGGTGATGAATTTAAATGATCATTTTAAAATATCTAAGCAGAATTATCACTAGATACCCTTTTTAAAATATCTATCAATCTTAATATAACATTCATTTCACATATAATCTTCTCCATAATTCCATTGGCATTTCCAACTATTAGCATCACCATTAATCTTTAGTAATCTTTTTAAAATGTTCAAATTTACCAGTAAGGATATTTTTCTAAGAGTAAATATCCTCACAAATATTTAATATTTGAGCAAAAGATAAAACTCATATATTTTCACAAAAACTGTATTAGCTATAGGCAAAATATTATTTATTCCAAAGCACTGTATAGAATATAACGTGTTGTTGTACAATACCTCCAAATCAAGGCAATTTTTTAAAATAATCTTTTAAAAGCCCCAAACATCATCCACATACAATAGCAACATGTTCAATTCCTGCCACCTGTATATCTTGAATATCACATAATTGTCTAATAAGATAAGCAAAAAGTTCCAATACAAAATTAAAAGCATCTTTGACAGGTTTCATGATACATCTTGACGGGGGAGGAAATAATCCATTAGTACGTATTTGAGCAGAAGGCCTAGAATAATAAATTTTGATTCAAGAAATAAAATTTTATGGAAATCCATTTTTGTGTAAGCTATTCCAAAATTTAATTAGTGCCATATCAAAGGCTTTTTCCACATCCAACAAAGTCATGACAGCCATTTCGTATTTCTCTGAATGTATGACTAAAATATCTGGTATTATCAGAAGGATGGCATCCTTTCATTAAATCATATTGTACAGGATGAATTACTGATGGTAATCTCTGTGATCTTTCATGCTCTACTCTGTCTTCCCATCCTTGGCTATATGCCAACATTTTTCAAATAGTTAGCTCAGTTTTGCCAATTTCTTGTGAAGAGGTTTTTGCTTTCGCCATCTCTACACAGGAGGACATGGAGGCAGTTTGGAAATTTGCATGCAAGACAGGATCTATGCAGCCCCTTTTGTCTGGAAAGTACTGTTCACTCAGTATTTGCCTCAAGTGTAGCTGATGTTCACTGCACTTATGACAATGCAGCATGTGAATGTGCTGTGTTCATATTGTCAGTCTGCACTGCATATTATGCCTATTTCTTCATACTTAACCTATTATTCTCCCTTTCCATTTCTTTTCCCCAGCTTCAACGTGTTGAATTTTACTTGCATCATTTTTCCAAGAGTGATAATTATTCAGAGAAAAATAGTGTCAGGGGGACAGGCGAAGGAGCATCATATACTTGTTAAGTAATTCAAACATCAGTGATGGTATGAAACATCTCAATAGATTGGTCCCAGAAGATAGGACTGAAGGCAAGCCTATGTAAAATTTGAGAAATATTATGCTTAGTATTAGTTAGTATTATGCTAACTTATTCCTTCAGCACTTAGGAAATCCTACCAACACAATCACCCCATCCTTCACTATATACATTATTGAACCACCAGAATATGATGTGTTGCTAATAGGTTCATTGGATATGTTTGAGGCTTTGAGCAATTTGTAAAAATAATACAAATAGGATAAACCAATCAATCAATCAATCCCCCATGGATTAATGGATCATGGCACCACACTGTCTAATTCATCTGGAGACAGATCAAAGGCAGCTACCCCTTTCTCCTCTGACTACAATCCAAGTCAAGGTCCAAGCAATGCTCCATTCAAATCAACTCTCATCACTCAATCCAATCCAGTCCAGAATCACTAATCCAGAACTTTCCAGTCTTCCAGAAAAAGAGGGAAGCTCTGATTAAATTGTGTTAACATAATGGAAGTCCAACACATCAAAGCTGCTAAAACTTTCTGTATCTCTTTGTTGCTATCCAACGATTTCTGCAGCTGAGATATGATGGTCCCACTTATGGAATTTTCCAAGCTTGTGAGCATTTGGATTCTGCTGAAAGGGTATTTTATGCTGACCTTCATGCAGTTAGATATGGGAAGAGCACAATGTTAAATTGCAAAAAGCAGCAAAACAACCTTCTTTATCCCTGACAAAGCACAGCAACTTGGCAAGTTAGCAAAATGTAAGTTTGCATGTTCTTCCCAGTCTTTTGCTAGTAGAATTTTTTTCAAATCAGCTACTAAATTGTATGTAATCTATCTACCCAGGGAGTTATTGTAACAGCACAGATATTGTTTAGGTCATCAGAAAATTATTGTGGCAGAATATCCAAATTCCTGATTTAGATTAAACAGATTTTTCACCATTAAATACCAGAACTCTTTCTATAGCAAAGGACTATTTATGCAAAAGGTACTAAATAAAATAGAAGCAGATGCATATATCTGGGTTGTGCCATGTGCTTAACACTGTACTTGACTGTACTTTCTTCTACTTCCCCACATATTCATTTGCGTTACACTTACCATGTAGTGTTGAAAAATTTCACATTACCCCAATTTACTGTCTGTCAGGCTTGCCCCAGCTAGATTCCTAGGAAAGAAAGACCCTCAATTCCATTTGACTGAAGTGAAGGTTCTTTAATAGGAATTAATAGATGAAGCAAAAGCAAGCTAGAACTAAAATTCCTGTGCAAAAGGCTACAAACCTTTCCCTTCATCCCAGCCCTTCCCCCATGACTAGTTTGTCTTCGAACAATGGTGTGCCGCTTAGGTGTTTTGTGAACCACTCAGCTATTTGGTGCAATTCACATTCAGGTTCCACAGCCTTGAAGACTGGAACAAACTGGTTCTCACACCTCTGGTTTCCATCAAACCTGTCACCTGTCTCTCTCCCAGTCATCTCTACCCTCTACATGCCAATTTCCTCTTTCCCCTCTCCCCTAGCAGTTGATGGCAGGATGCCAGCGAGGCACCAAGCTGAAACTGAAGATGGCAGTCCCAAGTTTCTCTACCAACTTCACTCAACACTGACAATCTTGACCTCTCAGCAGCCTTCGATACCATCGACCATGGTATCCTTCTACGACGGTTGCGAGAGGTGGGGGTGGGAGGCACCGTTTTACGGTGGTTCTCCTCCTACCTCTCGGACAGGTCGCAGTCGGTGTTGGTCGGAGGGCAGAGATCAACCCCAGGGCCCCTCAAGTATGGGGTGCCGCAGGGTTCGGTCCTGTCCCCCCTCCTATTTTTTTTTTCAGTCATTTTATTGAGATTTATAGGTCGCCCTTTTCCCTGAGGGGACTCAGGGCGGCTTACAATCAAAGGGAAGGGGGTGCACTATCAAAGACAAACAATATATGAACAAAAGAAAGAAAATAATAAAAACACAACTTGCATTCACCAGTCAACACTCGGGCGGGTAAATTGGGAACCTATCCCCAGACCTGATGGGAGAGCCAGGTCTTGAGGGCTGTGCGGAAGGTCTGGATGGTGGTGAGGGTGCGGATCTCGACGGGGAGGTCGTTCCACAGGGTCGGAGCTGCAACAGAAAAGGCTCTCCTCCATGTAGTCGCCAGTCGACATTGACTGGCAGATGGAGTGCGGAGGAGGCCCAGTCTGTGCGATCTAATCGGTCGACATCTAACATCTACATGAAGCCGCTGGGTGAGATCATACGCCGGCACGGGATTAAGTATCACCAATATGCAGACGATACATAGTTGTATCTGTCTGCCCCGTGCCAACTCAGCGAAGCAGTACAAGTGATGTGCCAGTGCCTGGAGGCTGTTAGAGTCTGGATGGGAGCAAACAAGTTGGCACTCAATCCAGACAAGACCGAGTGGCTTCTGATGTTCCCTTCCAAAGATTGGCTAACTATTCCATCTCTCAGGCTGGGGGGTGAAATTATATGCCCCTCAGAGAGGGTTCGCAATTTGGGAGTCCTCCTGGACCCACAGCTGACTTTAGAACACCATCTGTCGGCTGTGACCAGGGGGACCTTTGCCCAGGTTCGCCTGGTACACCAATTGCGACCCTACCTGGATTGGGAGGCCCTTCAGAGAGTCACTCACGCCCTTGTGACCTCAAGACTGGATTATTGTAATGCGCTCTACATGGGGCTGCCATTGAAGAGTGTTCGAAGACTCCAATTAGTCCAGAATGCAGCCGCGCGAGCAATTGTGGGTGCACCAAGGTACACCCACGTTACACCTATCCTCCGCGAGCTGCACTGGCTATTAGTCTCCAAATCCGCTTCAAGGTGCTGGTCACTACCTATAAAGCCCTACATGGCATTGGACCTGGGTACCTGAGAGACCGCCTCCTGCCGATTACCTCTCTCAGACCAATTAGATCTCACAGGTTAGGTCTCCTCTGGATTCCATCTGCCAACCAATGTCGGCTGGCGACTCCCTGGGGGAGAGACTTCTCTGTTACAGCTCCAGCCCTCTGGAACGAGCTTCCTGTTGAGATCCGGACCCTTACTACCCTCCCGGCCTTCCGCAAAGCCACCAAGTCCTGGCTGTTCCAGCAGGCTGGGGGGGCTGAGAAACATCTACCTCCACGGAAATTGTGAATGTTGGTTTTGTTTTTAATATGTTGTCTTTGTTTCGTTTTCCCCTTTCCCTTGTCTTTTGTGAGCCGCCCGGAGTCCTCTGGGAGTGGGCGGCATACAAGACAAATAAATAAATAAATAAATAAATAAATAAATAGATAGATAGATAGATAGATAGATAGATAGATAGATAGATAGATAGATAGATAGATAGATAGATAGATAGATAGATAGATAGATAGATAGATAAATAAATAAATAAATAAATAAATAAATAAATAAATATAACTAAATAAATGGCACTTTTCTACAAGGACTGTTACACAATTAGATTCTACATTTTTCTACCGTTGATATATTCTATATTTCTACAGTTATAGTAAATGCTACAAAGTATTATATGATGACTCACAGGGAAAGCAATCCTCCACAAAGCAGTGAGGCAACCACATTCTCCATAAGACTTATCAATGCTGTTTCAAGGCTTTCAAGGTTATTTCTTTGCATGGAAGAAAAACATTTCGGCAAAGGGAATTTGGTTGCGTAAGCACACACATGTGGAGCAGAGCTGGGTTGCTCCCAGTTCAACCTGGTTTGAGCAAACTGGTAGTGGTGGTGCTAGGCTCTGCCCAGACACTTCTGCGCAAGCACAAGTGAACCGGTAGTGCCGCGATCTGATGTGGAGATGAATTAGAACAGTTCTTAAAAGCATAGCACTGAGCTTTCTGGACGATACAATTATCTCAGTCTTTCAACGAATGCTGCTATGACTTCTATGAAGTCTATAAGTCAATGTGGTGTAGTGGCTAAGTTGTACCAGACCAAGAAAACACAGGTCCACATTCCAATATGGACATTTATAGAATGGCTTTGTACCAGTTATTCCTTCATTTCATAGGGATCTGTTGTGGAGATAAAATGAAGAGACACACTATACGAGCTAAATTTCTTAGAAAAGGAAAGATACTAACCTAGATATAAATCATCAGACTAAGTGATGGTGTAAGATAAATTAACACTGAGGTGCTTATCACTCTCAGCCTGTATGATTGGGCATAATAAGAGAGCCAATTTGCTGTCGTGGTTAGGGTGCTGTCCTAGAAACAAAGTCACTGTGAGTTCAAGCTCTCCTTCCCCTCCCCAAGGCAAGAAAGCTGATTGGATGACTTTGGGCCAGAGGCTTTCTCTCAGCTCAGCACAATGAAAATAGGGGGGCAGGTTTGTTTATCATCTCAGGTTAATCAAAATCTATGTAATAAAGTGGGATCATCATCATCATTTGGCTTACAATTGCTTTGTTAACAAACAAGATAAACAAATTTAAACATAGCCTGTAAAAAGCTAATTTATAATTTTGGAAAACTCTTACTTATATAGAAGCACTGCTATGCTCACAAATATGTCATGTGCTACATTTAAACTACCATATCAGCGTGCAAAACCACTTAATGAAAGTCACCATTTAATAAGTAAAAACTTATAGAAAATATTCACTTGTCACTACTGTTTAATTTCTTCAAATTCAAAATGAAGTTTATTTATCCATAATAGAAAAGTTAAAATCCACTTATAATTTTATTTTGAACAAAGCAATAGCAATCCCTTCAAATTCCCCAGATACTTTATCCTAAGAGAGGCAACACGGAGGCAGCGATGGTTTGTGGCAATCCTTGTAGCCTGGAACAGCTGATTAAGGATCTACCCACCAATCAGCTGCTTGTGCTGAATCAGGCTGCAATAATGTGCTGAAGATGACCTGGCTGTTTGCTATTTGCTGCAAGGATGCTACCCAGATGAATACTGATGGATGCTTGTAGGCAGAGGCAGAACCTTTTTTCTTGTTTTCTTCCCCAAAAACTAAGGTACATCTTATATGCCGGAGCGTCTTATACTCTGAAAAATACTGTATATTGTTTCATTACTTTAGCTAACAATCAGATTGTGTTTAGGATATTATTGTCCCAAACATATTTGGAACAATTCACAGTATATTTTTAATTATTGCCAGAATTCCATTTATGAATGGAACATACTAATTTATTCATCATCTTAAATTGTACCATAAAATGTTCCCTTAGTTTTGCCCTCATTTAAAAAGAAACAACTGTAATAAAAACAAAGAAGCGCCAAGATTTAAGCAAGTCCAACCTCCTCCCATTAAATTCAGTGGCATATACTAATAAATCCTAATATTTTTATTGGCTTCATAGTGAGGTTTTGAATAAATACTGAGACTTAACTATGCTTCCAGCATAAAGAAGGTCTCTTTGACTCAAGACATGGATGGCATAACATTATATACAACTACTCATTGTTCTCGAAGTGGTAACCTGGCAACTTTCACAGGTACCATAAATCATAGAAAAAAAATAAGAAAAAGGAGATAGGAAACATAGCAATGTCAAGACTAAATTTATCGAATTGGAACTGAACTTTTGTGATGCTTCCTGTAATCTTGCTAAATGCTTCCCCCTCTATTCAGTACATTAAAGACCTATGATCAAGCTATAGAATCTAAAATTAGATCTGCCAGCTGTGTTTTGGTTAGAAAATATTCACAAGCCCTGCTCTCTGTATGATCACTCTGCCCTATCTTTTTAATAAGTAGTACATCAAAATGCAAAGGAATTCTGATATCTCAAATAAACTAAAATATTTAACTGCCTTTTAAATGTAAACCAAAATATAGATTGATACAAATACTTGTAAAATACCGTGTTTTCCCAAAAATAAGACAGGGTCTTATTTTCTTTTGACACACAAAATATGGCTTGGGCCTTATTATCAGGGGAGGGCTTATTGTTTTGGGGTTGCAGGGCAGCTGCTCCCTTGCGAACTGGCTCCTGAAGAGCTGGGCACAGCCCCAGAGGTGAAACAGCCTCCCAGCCTTACCATGCCCTGGCCCAGCTCTCCCTGCAGGGCCAGCGCACTGCCATCGCCACGCTCTGAGCATAACTTCTTCTCCGGCTTCCAAACTCCAAAACTTGGCTGCCGAGTCTTCCAGCAGTGGCCACTCTAGGAGTGCACTCTATGGTTGTGGGCTGGCTGCCAGACAGAGAGTCTTCCGGACAGAGAGTCTTCCAGCAGCCAGCCCACAACCAGGGCATGGTGAGGCTGGGAGGCATGTTTGCTGGGGGCAAAACAGGGGCTTGCGCAACCCCCTTCTCCAGCCGGGCAGAGCTTCATGCACTGACCTAGGGCGTATCTCTAATGTGCCAAGCCGCAGTAACTGGGGGGCGGGCAGAGCACCATGTGGCTTGGCACCTTAGGGATACCCCCTAGGTCAGAGAATGGTGCTCTGCCCAGCTGGAGAGGGGGTTTGCTGGGTGACTGCTTGTGAGCATGGTTACCTCATGGCTGCTTCGCCCCTGAGGCTGTGCCCGGCTGTTTGGGATCCTGCTCGCAAGGGAGCAGCCGCTGGGCAACTCTCCCCTCTGACCAGGCAGAACGCCACTCCCCAACCTTGTGGTATCCCGAAGGCGCCAAGCAACGTGAGCGCCTTTACCCCTGGCTCCCGCGGCTTGGTGCCTTCGGTATACCACTATGTCAGTGAGGAGTGGTCTGCCTGGCCAGAAGGGGGGTTGTCCAGGGAGCCTATTTTCGGGAGTGGGCTTATATTTTTACCCACCCGAAAAATGTGGCAAGGCCTTAGTTTCAGGACATTCGTATTTTAGGGGAAACATGGTAAGTATTGCTCTATGATATATTTAGAATTATATTTATTTGCCATATTTTAAATGGAAAGGGACGTGAACAAATTAATATATTACTCAATCTAACAATATGCATGTAAGTATTTATAACTCATAAGTGTTTCTAATAAGTTGCAGATCAATAATGGTATGATGACTAGCAATAGACTGCTTAAAATTGATATGTTGGTTCCTATTAAAAGTTTCAGATTACACAATTCACATGTATCAATGCCATGATCATATACAAATATATTTATTAAATTTATATACTGCCCAAATCCCAACAAATATTTAATTAGGGGAGCTCTAAAATGGATATGAGTCTGAATTCTGATATTTTTAAGTTACCAAATGAAATTTGCTTTGCTAAATGTGTAGCTATAATCTAAATTGACTCTGAGGTGTTTTTGCCCTGTAATTACAGTCTAAAAAGTCTGCAATTTTCAAAATAATTGAAAGCATGTGCATCATTTTTTCATAAAAAAATACATTATTGTATGAAAAATGTAAAAAAAAAAACCCTCATAGCACTGAAATTGTATGTTTGCTCCGAGAAGATATGATAAACTTCCTGCACTGTGCTGCCCATTCACTACTTCTGCACATCTGGTCCATTCCAGTGGGTTTTATGAAATGGATCTATGGAAAGTCATTATGCCATGACAACTAAGGTCCATAAGCTTGCAAAAGCTGAACTCTTGTTTAGTTATACCTGCATTTTTGTCTATGCACAGAAATGGCCCATACAAGTCTATGGCTTCATTTATCCAAGGTATCAGATGTGGTTTTCATTTTCTATAGAAAGAGATACTTCTGCAGTAGTAAAATGAGCAAGCTTTCTTTCTTTATATTTGCCGAGAAGCCCACACTGGTTGGAGGGGCAAGGCTTGGAAAAGGAAGATCCTTTATAGCCTTATTCCAAAATAGCTCAGGATAGGGGGGAAAAATCAATGTGCAAAATGCCGTGTAAGAAACAGAAATATTTATTGTTTGTTCTTTGAAAGATAAAAACAAAGAAAAAAAATCATACAGGAAAATACAGATCCTAATCTTTATAAATTTACAGGCTGTATTCTATATTTTAGGAATTTACATTCACTTGCAAATTTTTCCTATAACCAGTTTGACATATTAAAAATCAATTATCAACTATATTAACATACCATAAGAAAGGATATCTATTTGTGGGGCTGTCCAAAATAGACAGGAAACTCTAATCTGATATACACAATGAGCCCAAGCAGGAATATTTGAAGTAGCAGTTACCTATGATCAAATATAGGATATAACACAGTAATGGCTGCAAAGCACATGTATTTGTCAAAAAGCAGTTAATAAGCTAGTGACATCCTGCAACAAAATAATCTTTCATTTTCTTTATCCCTGCTAATTGTTTTTTCCAGCTTCTGCTATTATCAAATACTCTATTTAGAAAATTATTTTTCATAAATACAGGGACAAATTCCTTTACATACAATAAACCAATGCATGTAATATTTTTAAAAGATTTCACTCATAGCAACTCCCCCTATTAGGTGCTTTCCGAGATTGAACTAACTCTCGTTATTCATAGTTAACTTCTGAGCCACACATGGTAATATTGCAGCACAACATCAAAGTCTGAAGCATGCTGTAAAATGCAAAACTGCTTGTTTTCTACTAAATGTATTTATATAAAACTAAACATGTCCACAAATTTATATATATTCTAGGAATGTTCTTTGACTGTTTTGCCTGAGACTTTACATGAATAATAGCCAGCATCATAGACCTTGGACACTGATGACTCTGCTAATACTTTTAACTTTTCCTTGAAATTACAAGATCAGTCTAGCCAGAATTTATGAGACCAAAACCCCAGACCTCACATAGCTCACATATTAGTCCATTAGGCATCTAACTACCTCTGAACAATTTCAATGTATTATCTTGCCTTCTCCCTGGGGCATAAACTTCACTCGTCCATACTTTCAATATATTTTGTCTGCATGAAGCAGATCAAGTTATTACATGCCAGCAGATCCCAACTTACAGAATTTCATTGCAGTTCAATATATACAGAAATACATTTCTTGCCCATGCTGAGACAGATTTATAAAGAAAGTCAACACTGAATCTTCAGTGAATTAGCTGATCCAATATTTTCTGTTCTCACTTATAAGATGTTAATATTTGTATTTATGGGTACGTAGATACACTTGTGTATCATTTTAACTGTATATGCATGTATACAAATAATGTAATACTTATAAAAGTTTATATATAAAAATGAGTTTGAAATAGATAATTGAGTTTTGGACCTGTTTCTTTATCTCTTTCAATGTATAAAAATCTATAATGCTTTGTCTAGTTAGTCTTTATTAATTTTATTTTGCAACTTCACTATTCTGTCATATAGCCCAGTTCTCATAAACAATCTGAAATTTCTTTTACTAATTACAGACAGACCTCAACTTATAACCACAATTGTGATTGGAACTTCTGTAGCTAAGCAAAGTGATTATTAGGTGAACTCTGCTCAATTTTAATAGGCTGGTCACACTTCAACTCCAGAGGATCATGGAGGAAGAAGATTGTTTGGACCCATTTCAGTCAGATCTCAGTCCAAGAATGGCATTGGCTAGTTGATGGCTTATGGTGGAGCTGGGGTGAAAGTGGTCTGCCCTTTCTTATGTTCCTTGATATCTCAGTGGCTTTTAAAACCATCACGTTATACTATATATATATATATAACGTATATACAATATTATATATATATTGTATAACGTATATACTATATATATATATATATATATATATATATATATATATATATATATATATATATATGTGTGTGTGTGTGTGTGTGTGTGTGTGTGTGTGTGTGTGTGTGTGTGTGTGTGTGTGTGTGTGTGTGTGTGTTTTATTTGTGCTGATAAATAAATAAAGGGAGACTAGTATAGATCTATTTCAAGCTATTTAGCTCTCATCAGCTAGCCATACCCTTACTGGGATTTGAACCTGGGCTATATGGCATACTAGGCACACCAGGCAGAGATCTTAGCCATTAGGCCACAGGCTCTTATCTGTTATCCGTTATACACACACACACACACACACACACACACACACACACACACACACAGGTTCGATTCCCAGCAAGGGTATGGCTAGCTGATGAGAGCTAAATAGCTTGAAATAGATCTATACTAGTCTCCCTTTATTTATTTATCAGCATAAATATAACATATATATATATATATATATATATATGTATATACATACATACATACATACATACATACATACATACATACATACATACATACATATATATATATATATATATATATATATATATATATATATATGGGGGGTAGTTTCAATAAGTATTGACAAATAGAGAAAGTTCAACATTAACATTTTTGAAAGATCAGGTTCACACTCAGACTCCAAGTTTCATCATTTTTCCCTTTAATCTATATGGAAGCACCCAAACTGGGATAAGGTATCATCAAGAGGCAGATGATACCCACCTGTACATTTTGATCTATGACTGACCAAATGTGTGATTGAAATCCTGACCTGCTGTGTGGAGCTGGATGGGGAAAAACAGACTCAGGATCAATCCTAACAAGCCTTAGTCTGTTTGAGCTCTCTAGATCGGGAGGTATTTTATTGTTGACTTAAAATTATGTACTTCCACATCAAGATTTATGTGTAGTCTGTGGTCCTCCTGGTTTCTCATATCTATCAAGAGCAAGCAGAAGTTGTGACTACGCAACTGCACAGGTATCAGTGTGTGCCAGGTATGTCCCTTCCTGAACTAGGAACCCTCTCTGGCAGTCATTCATGTCACAGTCACTGCACAATTGGATTACTGTAATACATTCTATAGGGGGCTGCCATTGAAAAATCTACAGGGGCTTTAGAATGAAGTGGCATGTGCAGTGATGAGGGATACAATGGATACATTGCTAGTTGGCTTCTGGGTGTGATTGTAAAGTGTTTGCCATCATCTTTAACATAGGCCCTGGCTTTTCTGCTCAGTTTCAGTTATTTTACTACTAAATTGATTTTTAACTGTAAGCTGCCAAGTGTTATTTAAGATGAAATAAAATGGATGGATGGATAGATGATAGATAGATGATAGATAGATAGATAGATAGATAGATAGATAGATAGATAGATAGATAGATAGATAGATAGATATACAGTCAGACAGATCCATTTAACCATCTTGAAAACAATATGGAAGTGAATTTGCATGGTAGTCTAATCATGCTTAATAGTCCTGTAATCCTTGATATCCCATTCAATTACTAACCACAGCCAACTCTGCTTATCTTCTAAGCCCAAAACATGGTTATCCAACTTCTGAAATTTGAAGTATGAAAAAAATTGTATTGATAGAAAAAGAATACTTCTGTCTATAATAGCTCAAAATTAAGAAATAACAAAAAGTGATCCAGACAAGTACCAAGCTATTTAAAATTCCAGTGATAAAAGCATGAGAGAATTAAGTCCTGAGCCAATGGAGAATAAATATTTTTAATATGTAATTTATTCCAAAAGGCTAAATTATATCAATCATTTTCCAATTTTCTATATTTTAGGCCACGTTATAATTTAGAAATACTGATTGAAAACAACAATTTTTTGTGAACATTTAGTCACTACTTGAAGTATGAATCATAGAATGTACATTAATTAAATTACCATTAATTTATAAATGAAATCATTGTTTTTCTTAGTCAAACATAAACATATTGCAGTGCAAAAGTACTCATTATCCAATAAAATGGGTATCTTTTGCTGCTTCCTCATTTCATGATTATGGTGCAATTCAAAAACAGATGTAACCTGACAAAATTCACCTCACTCTACACCAGGGGTGTCAAACTCAAGATGTGGCAAGATCTGGCCCATCAGTTTGCTCTGGAAATGGTGAGGGGGTCACTCGCCATCACCTCAGCCCCACCTTTCCTCACCTGGCCATGCCTCACCTTACCCCACAGCAACACTGACAGCAGCAGCAGCCTTGAGGAGGTAAGCATGGCCAGGCACTCCCTTGGGGAAGCAGGACTAGACTGGACTACGGGATCTTGGTGCCACAAGAGCTTGAAAGCTTGCCACACACACAGTCACGGCCACCTCATAGTCTTACATGAAACTAGCCCTTTGAGGGCAACCATAATGCTGATGCAACCCTCAATGAAATTGAGTTTGACAACCCTGCTCTACACTGTACTAGACAATTGGTTTAACTAAAACAATCATTATAAAAAGGTCATAATTTCCAATGATTAAAACCATTTTAATGCAGACCAATCATTGAGTTTATTTGTCTCCATTCTTTTCAGTCTACCACAATGGGATGCAAAGCAATCAACTGTCTAAGATAGCTATACTTCTCATTATGAGAATGTTAAAAATGTTCACATTTATTGCACTGTTGTTACACTTTGCATAAAGTATAGGAATAAGTAAACAAGTTATCAGTTCAGTTCAGTTCAGTTTATTAAATTTATATGCCGCCCTTTTCCCCCGAAGGGGACTCAGGGCAGCTCACAACTTGAACCGGGGAGGGGGATACAGACAAAAGATTTAAACAACAACAACAACATAACAATATATGATTTAAAACTCACAACAGTCATACCATTAGAGACGGGGGCAACAGCTCTTTAGCCCCAGCTATCATACATATTATCAGCTACATATTTGGTATGATAACAGAATGAATTTGCTCCAGAGTGTCAGAATGTCCAAAAATAATTCTGGCCTTAGGATAGAAAAGATTCCTTCATTTCCTTCTCTCTTTGTAGCCTTTGTTTTTTCTATTGTATCTCCTAACAATGCTTTGAAAAGGCTCACATTTGAACCCATTGAACAAGCTCTCTCCTTTTTTAATTGTCTTCTCAAAAAATCAAATGTAAATAATTTACTGAATCACAATAATGTCACATTTTAAACTCAGTTTCCCCTATAAACAATGTTGCTTTCTTATTTTATTTTATTTATATCTTCTCTTTCTTCAGAATAAAGTTTGGAACAGCATGCCTGAGGTTTTCCACTTTTCTACTTTAAAGGTCCTATCACCTTCTTTCATCTTTGTCCTATTTTAAAAAATGTACCTCTATGTTAGAAGATCATGTCATTGTCTTTTGTACTGCAGCTGACATTGTTGGCATCGAATAAATGTTTAATAATACTAGTGCCAAATAAAATTGGCAATTTTCCTCCCTTCATAAATATTATTTCAAATAGTTTCCAAAAGAGAAATTTCTTTTGGTTCTGTTTATTTTTTTCTTGCATATTACTTAATGGAACAAATACATTTTAACTATATTTTTTTGATTTTGTAGATCATATTCATGAAATATCATCAGCTGTAAAATTAAATCAACAATATTAACAGATGACAAGTTTATAAATAACTTTTACCTGTAATTTTCACTCAAAAATCTACAGACCATGATTGGTACATGTGTGTGTATGTGCATATGCATCTATGACTGACTTTCCATGTACACATTTATAAATAAATAAATAAATAAATAAATAAATAAATAAATAAATACATACATACATACATACAACATACATACATACATACATACATACATACATACATACATACATACATACCAGAGGTGATATTCAGCAAGTTCTGGCCAGTTACGGAGAACTGGTAGCGGAAATTTTGAGTAGTTTGGAGAACTGGTAAATACCATCACTGACTCGCCACACCCCCATCTATTCTGTGCCTCCCGAATCCCAGCTGATTGGTAAGAAATAAGGATTTTGCAGTAACCTTCCCCTGGAATGGGGAAGGAATGGAGATTTTACAGTATCCTTCATCTGCCATGCCTGCCAAGCCATACCACGCCCACAAAGCCACACAATGGTGGGCTCCTAACCTATTTACTACTGGTTTGCTGGTTTGTGCAAGCGCTCATGCACAGAAGCGTCTGGGTGGGTGGGCGGACCCGGCCGAACTGGGAGCAACCCACCTCTTAAGCCACGCATACAGAACTGGTAGTAAAAAAATTGAATCCCACCACTGATACATACATACATTTTTAAAAAACTATATAAATTACAAGTATTTGAGGAAAGCCATATCTAAACAATCTAAATATTCTGAGGCTTCAGATTGTATATGTGATTACATCATATCCATATCTGAATCAAGTCCATACATTTTCATCCATTACAGACTGAGGGTCAAGTATGGGCACTAGGATATGTTTGTCAACCAACCTAAGACAAAGAGCAAGCATATTTCTATACTGAAATCTATTTTTCAGAAATGGAAAGTAATGCCAGATGGAATTTAAAAATTCAGCTTATTAAGCAAATGTGAGGTCATGGGTTCATATATTAGCAAGGAATATACTTGTTTTCTTAAAACTACCACCCATTATACTGGATAAGTGTCAAAAAGCCACGAGCCCCAAAAACACCCACGAGCCTAAAACTGCAGCCACCGCCACAGGCGGACTGCTCAGTAGCCCGCAGGTATCAAGGAAATACCGAGAACTATCAGGAGTCTTTAGTGAGGAAGACTGCAACTTCCTCTCCCTCACCACTCAACAGACTGCATGACTGAGTTTGTGTCTGGAGCCAAGCCACCTAAGCCAAAGTTCTACCCCATGACTCCCAAAGAAATGGAAGAGCTAAGGAAATACATTGATGCCAACTTAGCGCAGTGCTTTATCCGGCTCACAAAATCCATTGTAGCAGCCCCAGTACTATTTAAAGAAAAAAAGATGGGGGATGGTGGTGGTTTGAGGCTTTGCATGGATTTTCATGGAATTAATGCTGTGCGCGTGGAGAACACCTACCCCCTCCCCTCATGAAGGAGATGCTAAACCGCTTAGCCAAGGGCAAGTTGTTCAACAAGCTGGACTTGAGAGAAGCTTATTACCACATAAGAATAAAAGGAGGAGATGAATGGAAGACAGCCTTTAACTGTCCACTTGGCAGATTCCAATACCAAGTCATGCAGTTTGGTCTGGAAGGAGCCCCAGCAGTTTAAATGCAATTAATAAACAAAATGTTACATGATCAGTTATATAAAGGGGTCCTAGTTTACCTAGATGACATTCTTATATTCAGAGAAACCTTTGAGAGGCATGTAAAGCTAGTGCGGCAAGTGCTGAAAAAAGTCCTCGCAGCAAAGCTCTACACAAAGCTGTCAAAACGTGAATTCCATAAGACCTCCCTAGATTACATAGGCTGCCAAATATCCAGTGGAGCAGTAGAAATTGACCCTGGAACAGTGAAAGCGTTGCTGGACTGGCAAACCTCATACATTCACAAACAGTTCCAAAGTTTCCTGGGATTTGCAAACTTTTACAGGCAATTCATTCCAGTTTTTGCAGAAGTCTTCCTGTCCTTAACAGAACTGCTGAATACAGGACCCCTTCCCACAAAGCTATGACTGAGTGAATTGTTCTCCTGGTCCAAGGACTGCCAAAGAGCCTCTGCTTCGCTTGCTTGCTATTGGCTGCCATAGAAATGGGGAGGGTGGTGGCTTGGTATTTGGGAAGGGAATTGTATGGTACTGGAGGAGTTATGTAGAAGGGAGTTTTGTTCTCACCATCTTCTGCGCATGCTGATGGCCGATGTTTGGTCATGGTCAAGGCCAATGTCTTGCATACCAACCTTATGAGGCCTTTTGAAGATGAACCCCACATGACACCTTAGGGAGTTGCAGATTGGACACTGGGCTGGGGTAATTGGAGGTAGGAGCTGGGTAATCATTTGATATGTACTTGTTCATGCCTTTTCGGCTCAGATCTTGCTTTTTTTCACTGCTATCTTTTCATAACCAGTAAAAGTATCTTTAATCCCACGAACGATGGAGTTGGGAGTTTTCTTTCTTGGTTATTGATGGAGGGAAGCCTGACATTTTGAGAAATTAAAGTGGTTCTTTGCTGAGGAGCTGATCCTCCAACATACAGACCCAGAGAAGCAGTTCATCATCCAAGCAGACATGGCAATGGCAGTCATGCTCCTACAGAAGGACCCACAAGGACAGCTTCTACCCTGTGCCTACATATCTAAAAAACTGACCAACAACAAGAGAAGGTGTGCCATCTGGGAGAAAAAAACCTACAGAGTACACTGGGCTTTCCTATCTTGGACACAGTTTCTGGAAGGGAGCAAAGTGCCTTTCGAGGTCTGGACTGATCATCAAAACCTCGAAGTCCTGAAAACTCTAGAAAACTATCTCCTAAACAAATTTGCTGGGCGCAATACTTTAGGCAATTTAAATTCAAGCTAAAGTACACCCAAGTGGTAAATAATCTGCTAGCTGATGCCCTGTCAAGAAAATCACAATTCGAGAACGAAGGAAAGAAGTCAACCACGCCATCATCCCCCCTTCACAACCAGCCACCACACAAGTCACCACTGGGGGCCAAGCCAGGCGGCAGCCCGAACCCAGGCAAGACAATCTGACAGCAGCACTGAAGATAGCACTTCCAGCTGACGAATGGCTCACAGATAATAAAGATATCTTGACCTTGAGAGATGGACTGTCTTGGAAGGGATCCAAATTATATGTCCAAGCCATCTTGAGACTGGAAGTACTACAGCGCAGCCACGACTCGCAACTGGCCTGTCACTTTGCGTTTTTGAAGACTCTGCACCTGGCTAGGGGACAGTTCTGGTGGCCAAGGATGAAAGCTGATGTAGAGGATTAGGTAAAAAGTTGTGCCACCGGTGATACTATGAAGATGAGACCAGGGAAACAACCTGGACTCCTCCAGCAAGTAGCTAGCCCCAGCTGACCTTGGGGGGGGAATTAAAATGGACTTCATAATTGAGCTCCCCAAGAGTGGGGCGAACACAGTGATTTGGCCGGTAATCGATTTATTTTCAAAACAAGCTCATTTCACTGCCTGCTAGGGATTACCCTCAGTGAAGAAGCTGGCTAAGATGTTGATCAAACAAAATTACCAGCTATATGGAGTACCGTTGCATTCATTGGGGGTGTTACTTGGAACCCTGACACATTAGGCATGAAAGCAAGCTGGGTGACTTTGAGTAGACTCTATCTCTCAGTCCAGCTCACCTCAAAAAGTTATTGTGGGTAAAATAGGGGGGTAGTATTATGCACATTTGCTAGTTTGAATTACTTATCAAGTAACAAAGGCGGGATCTAATAGAAAAATAAATATCTCAATACAGACCATTACGTGAGAACCTTAAGAGCATTATCTATGTACTTATGTATTATGGATAGAACTTAATTTTTACAGATATCCAAACACACAGACACACACACTCACCCACACAAATGCAGTGTACGCATGTATCTATATATAATGCCATATTTTAGCATCCTCATGAAATATTTAGTTATGGTTCTTATAAATTTTGTTTATAAGATCTTACAATGGTATCTGTTATCTGGTTATATACAACTTAATTATTGTGATGTCCAAAGCATAATCCAATGGCTCTGTACATGCCATGCCAACCAAATTTGGATTGACTTGCATGTTGTACAACAATGAAAATTAGGTCAATTCACAGAACTCTTTATTACCAAGGTTAACTGATTTGCTATTTCTCCTTGAATAAGTTATTAAGATCTTTAGTGATGTTTTTTTCTTTGCTTGTTCAGAACAAACTCTAAGTTTCCAGTCACAGCAAGATGACTGATTTAATCATCATCTACCTGGCTACATGATGAAAAAGAGGGAGAATTGGAGGAAGGGGGGGAGACATGGATATGCCATCCAATCTACAGGGGCCAGATGACTGACAAGCTTCATTTGAGCTGAAGTTGAAGTAACAATGGAAGGGATGTCTCAGTCAACAGTGTCAGGAGAACACAGTTTGCATATTAGTAGTTTCTCATTCCAGATATATTAGTGCAAGATAGCAGTACCAACTTGTCTGCTGGTACAAACTTTTTTAGTTACAAAATGTCAATATTTTTTTAAGAAATGAGAAAGAGTTAAACATGGGATAAGATGGAAAAGATATTGAAGTTTGGCTCAACAGACTTGATACAATGGAAAATATTTACCGATAGCTCACATGACCAACAGACTGTTTATTTTAAAAAAGCACTAAGATATTAAATACTTGTGGCTGCTTTTTAATGTTAACTAACGCTGAATTATCTTGAAGAGAGTGAATAGCTGAATATGAACATGTGACAATATACTGTATTTTTTAATTTAGTTTTGATTATTGATTGATGATTTCATAAGTAGAGAAGTATGTGGGCAAAAAAATCAAACAAATATTTCTGCTCAAAATCTCTAGAACTGTGGAATGCACTGCATCATTTGCAATTTTTAATCTAAGAAAATTAATGCACTTTTTCAACTGATATATACTCTGAGCTAAATCATCACACATTCTCATATACATGTTTGAATGTAATCACCTGCATGACTATGATAAACTGAAGTTTGTAGGTTTCTACAAAAGAAAGAAGAGCCCTTAAGCAAACTGCTCAGACTATTTCGAAAACAAATTAATTATTCCCATTTCCACTTAAGTAGACAAATATTATGTAAATTAAATACTGAAATATATTAATTAATTTTGAAAAACTGCAATCTTATATGTTTGATAATCAGTAACTTATTAGGCAGTATCCTTTGGTTACACAAAAGTACATAATTAATTATGACATTGCATTAATTTATACTTATACTTTATTTATTTGACCAAGTGTGACACAGAAGGAATTTGTCTCTGGTATAGAAGCACTCAGTTTACTTTCAAAATCCAACATTTGTTATATGTTGCTCATAACTTGTCCCTATCAATACTATTTAAATATCAACAAATGCTGCATGTAGAAAAAATACAGAATATTTGTTAATCAAATAAATGATAGCAATTATTTTCTAGCAGTGTCATGTATGTCCTATAAGTTTCTCACATAAAAATATCTCTTTTGTTAAATGTCAGTTTAACACACACTTTTGCAATAAAATATATATGCATATTTATATTAAATCCTGATTGAAGTGATCAGAAATAGAGTAATTGCCAAGTTAGATTTTGTTCACAACATTTAGATAATAAACAAATGCAGTTAGAAGGCTATGGGATTTTTAATCAAGAAAAAGAGTAATTCTTCTACCTGATTGTTAATCATTCACACTTATGTTGTAATAGCTAAAACTGCATTCAAACCTAGCAAATGGTTGAGGGTTGCATAGTGTGGGCCTCACTCATGGCAGGATCACATGCACTTGGGGCTCTACTTGCGTGAGCAACGGATGCTTGTATGTGTGCACATGTGCACATGCCTGCACCTGCCTTCCAACAAAACCATCCCCTCTTTCCTTCCTCCCCCCTCCTCACTACACCAACCTGGAAAGGTTAGGGAAGTCTGGCCTAGAGAACTTTATGTGACTTTAAATTAGGTTCAATGACTTAAAGTTCCATACAACTGAAGAAAATTGCTGCACAGCTATAACAACTATATCAGAAAGCTATTGATAAGGATGGGAAGGAAGTGGGAACATTCTTGCCTGTGCAGTTTGACATATTTGTGGCCAACTGTATTATAGAACTTGTTAGAACTCTCTGTCCAATTTTCCCAATTCTATTCATTTGATGGGGTACAGAACACAAAGTACAAAGTTGGCCAACTTTCTTTTACTCTAAATATAAAATTTCCTACAATCTAGCTTGACTCCTGGTGACTTTGTGGTCATGCCAATGTAGTTTTTCTACACTGCTTTCGTTTGCAATTTTTGTAGCTTACTATCATGAAACTTCCTAATGATCTCCTGTCTTATCCCGCATAGTTTTTCAAGATTAGCTAAGGGCCTCTGTGTAATTGATCGCTATTAACATTAATTCCTGATGAACTGCTGATTTAATTGCAGCAGGATAAAATTTTGCACACCATATTTTGTGCCATCTTAGCTAAACAATATTAGAAGATGAAGAGGCCATAAATGAAGTTTCATTTATTCAAACTTATTTCAGTTAAAGATTATTAAAATTGATATATTACATGTAAACATCTAGAATTGTATTGGCACATCTTTTTCAGCTTTTCATATTTCTGTTACAGCAGGTTACTAGTTCAAGAATGTAGAAAATGACTACTAATAATAGTATATTGTTAAGGCTAGTTTTAGGAATTCATTATCCTATATAACACTGCCACCTCTACATGATCAGTAGGAATAAAATAATTATTATTTGCACAGATAATAATGGACTGCATACTTGATACAGCAGAGAAATTTCTTTGTTATCTGCTTCTTATATCTTCATTCTGACTTCACTTATACACTATTTGTACCTATGCTATTTTAGGCAAGTTTGATCATTTGACCAATGTAATTGGTTCTGTACACTAACACTAGTAGGAAAGTAATATATGTGAGAATATTAGAAATTTATTCTGTTATTGTGATATTTAGGTCTGCCAGAGTTCAGTTCAGCATCTCATACTAAAAGGATAGTAAACATATGACCAAGTACTTCCAACCATCCCACAACAATTTCCAGAATCCATCCTACCGTCCTTCCTTCCTTCCTTCCTTCCTTCCTTCCTTCCTTCCTTCCTTCCTTCCTTTCTTCCTTCCTTCCTGTATCTACCAAACACTTGATATAAAATACCAACAAAAGCTAAAAATGACAGTGTTCCAAAAATATTGAAATAAGACAACTAAAGTTATATACATTTGAACCAGTTTAGAATGAAATCCCCACAATTGCATGTCATGTGTAATTTGCAAATTCTATGTGCAAATAGAGAGGGCATTGTGAGTCTTTGTTAGAAACCAATCATCTGTGCTTCTGGCTGCATGTTAAAAAGCCCCATAGCATACTTGCTTACATTTTATTTTAAATCTCTTTCATAAATGCCCATCAGTAAATCTTTAACACAGAGATGTGAAAATGATAGATGAGATATGATTCATCTGTACATGTTTATTAACATTAGGATTTTACCTTAGGCTATTGGCTAAAATCTGGTTGGTAATTCTTATTCAAAACAGATTGATATGCTACTATACAGAGCTCTACTCACTGATGCAGTCGTGTGGCATATATACAATTAACTTTCCTTCATTGAACATCAGTGGCATGTTAAGTTTTTCCTAACAACCTCTATGGATGCATATAATCTCATCACATTATATGAAGCATGTCCAATAAAAAGACCATTGATGAGTACTTTAACTTAGTATTGCCCCATGATTTTAAATGGGCTGAACCAAAGAAAATGAAAATTGATTATTAAAATCAACCCTATTCCTGAAACTGCTAGTAGCCCAGTATATGCAAATGAAATACAAAGCATTTATATTTATAAAATCTCTAAATTAACCCTTATATAATTTAGGAGGGAAATGATGTCACCTTAAAATACTACAATACTATAAACTGAACATTGTTTAAAAAATCACATTCCTTTCAACCTGCATCTTAGTATTCCTTATTGTGCTTTCCTTTAAATAATTTTTCACCAAATTATATTGCATATAAATAATATCAAATAATCTACACCTTTGTTTCCTTTGATCACATATTTCAGACCACTGGAAATCTACCAGAACCATTTTTCTTATAGGTCACATGGATTGGCTGCAAATTTATGCTAAACAGAATTGCATTATTACTTCAAGAAAGAGTTTCAGAGGACAGAATGTTAGATACACTCCTAAATATTGTTTTAGTTTTGAGAAATCTTTTGATCATCTCTGGCCAGAACCATTTATGATCATGGAAGAAAATCAATGACATTATGGTTAACAATTATACGTTTGCAATTTCTAACATAAAGCTGCACTTCTGGTAGTTTTGAAACTGTGAATTAACCACTTATGGTTAAAAGTCTATATGATTTTGATTTTTTAAAACAATAAACTAGAAACAATAAAATGGCGATAAGGTAGGTGAGGTAGAAAAAGAGCTGTCAAGAATTATTTACTTTATGGAGCAGCAACAGCCAGAAGGAAAAATAGCTTTCAAAAGATTCATGTCAGAAGAAACAGGTTAAAACATTTGGATAGCTGGAAAGGAGAAGGAAATATTATACATGTATGTATAAATTATGCACACATATACACACAGCTTCACACAAGAACAC
This sequence comes from Thamnophis sirtalis, assembly GCF_051295495.1. Classification (NCBI taxonomy): domain Eukaryota; kingdom Metazoa; phylum Chordata; class Lepidosauria; order Squamata; family Natricidae; genus Thamnophis; species Thamnophis sirtalis. The sequence goes on along the minus strand of NW_028261381.1, from coordinate 117,569,732 downwards.
AAATTCACATTCGTAATGCTATTTTGCACAGAATAAAGTATTTTGTATACCACTGCATCAGTTTCTGAACCTTCCCAGCAGTGTAAGAAAATGCATATATCACAGGGCTAGTGAGATAAAGTAATGCTCAGCCCTAGAGGGCACAGATTTCGTCTTTATGTAAATCAGTGCCTGTCACTGCATGCATGATTCACTGCTCAGAGTGTACTCTTCTGTGACGAATGAGTCCCGCTTAATTTGGCAGTGATTATGCGGGTTGCTGGCCCTCTAAACCCCTTTGAACTCGTAATTGCTGCTGGTTTAAATAATGAACATTAAGGGGTGGTGGATTCATAAAACTGTGGATAATTACAAATTTTCCTTTTCTTTTGGTCCCCTTTGTTTTTCTTAATAGAAGAAAAGACTTCTGAGTCCATTGATAACTGTATCATTCTAGGCTGTTACCAAAATAAAGCTGCAGCCTTCTTAACAGTCTTGAGGAAAGGAAAGGAAGACAGGTGGGGGAAAGAGGAGAGAAAGAGAGAGAGACAGGTTGAATGACTAGGATGCCAGTAGAAAAGGATGAGCAATGACATTCATGAATATTCATAGCTAGCCACATCTGTAGCCAACTGCTTTCTATCTTTTTTTTCTTGATAGTTTAACATTGGTGGTCAAATATCAACCAGAGAAACTGATTATGTACTATAGTTTTACTGGTTTTCAGGGTTAGGATCTTTGTAATACAAACTGATGCTTCTACTTTTCTCCATGACTAAAAAGGCATACCTTTTAAACACACAAACACATGCACACGCACACACCACACATGCCTTCAATTTTTGTACTATTTTTGTAATTTCCATTTTCAATTTGCAACTTTGTTTTTTTCCTTTAATATCATTTTATTAAAAAGAAATCATTTGCCAACAGTGAATATTATGCTAAAAACTAACTTATCAAATATTATTTGGCCACCACAAACAACTATATACTAGTATTACAATCATTAAAATACAGTTATATATTGAGGCATGAAGTGCAATGCCACATAGAAAATAGAAATCTGAACAAGGATGAGTTATACATTTAGCTGTCTCATGTTCAATTTCCAAACACAGCAGAGATGTATAGTTTTTCTGCTTCCATGCAAATGAAATTGGATACAGCAGTCCAAAATTGTACTGCATTATTATTCTTTGCATATCTATGGTTTTATGAAAGCAACTAACTTTACTGTTTTTACCCCAATTCTGATAAGCTTTGAAAACATATTAACACATTCCTTATCAATAACATTATGATCTGTACCCAATAATGGCATTTTTCTATACCTCCTCATCCAACAAATGTAATGCTAAACCAAAGTCCATAAGTGGCTGAATATTAACTGGGATGCAGATTTTTGCACTCTCCTATTGGTTAGTTGAACGAATGCTGTTAGGGCAACACCCAATGGAGACACTTGGGTGTGTAATTCTAAAGGTCCAGGAGTTTTTTTTAAAAAAAAAGTTACTGTGTAAGAGTGGCCTGCAATTAGTAGCAAATTTTCTAATTAGTAAATAGTAAAGTATTCTACTCATGCCCCAAGTAAAGAGTAATAAGGAGCATTATAGAAATAGAAATGTGAAGGGTAGGAGAAATGTCCAGGAGAATTAATACTAAAATTTTTCAGCGTCTCTTGTAAGTTAGGTTCGTATGATGCATTTTATTTTTAAAAAAAAATAGAAAAGAAAAAGAGAAAAGGTATATGAGACATAAAATCCAGCATTTGGTGGTGGGTTTTTTTTGCCCTTCCAGGAAGGGCTGACACCATGGTTGAGGAAGTTGATCCATGCCTCATTATGGAAAGAATTCCCTCCTGCCTACAAGAAGCAATAGTAACTTCCCTTAATTTGGGCGATATACATTATATGCTCAAGTATTCCATTTCTGGGAAAGGTGATCAATAAAATGGTGACTTCACATTTCTAAATGATACTGATTTTCTAAAATCAAGATGTACTGAAGCAGTTTTTGCCACCTTGGAAAATGTCTTACGCCAAAATTGATTTGAAAGAGTACATTCCTATTAGCTTCCTTAGAGTTCTTGGGCATTATTAATACTATAATAGTGTCCTTCTAGATGACAAGGCAGGACTGAGTTTTGTGGTTTTGGATCATGTCCAAAAGATGGAGCTAAGTTCACAATACAGAGAACTGTCCCATCATGTACCACAGGATTCCACGTTGATTTCCCTACTGTTTAGCTGTTGGCAGAGGTCATTTTGAGTTTTGGATTGAAGTGATGCTTTTTAGTACCCAGCAATTAGCATCTCTCAACACTATTTAAATTCAGTAATGGATAAAATGAGAAAAACAAGCTAAAATTAAATCTAGATAGTAAATAAAATTAAATCTAGTCAGTAATTTCAAATTAAATCAAATAGAAAACAAGTACATAAAAATTATGAGTCTGAGATTTCAGTTCAACCTGTTTGGGATGGAACTGCCCTATCAGTCAGAAAGAGCACTCTGGGAATATCTTTGATTTTCAACTATCACTGGATTCACAGATGGTAGCTGTGGCAAGGACTGCCTTTCCACTGTTAGTCTAATATGCCAGCTGAGCCTCTTTCTGAACTGGGTGAATGGGCAATAGTTACCCATGTCTTGGTTGCATTCCGTACTGCTAATGCAATGAGGTTCACATAATAATAGCCTTGAAAAGGGTCCAGAAATTGCAACTGATGCAAAATGCAGCACTAGGCCACCAAGCCGAGACCAGATACAGATATCACATAATGATGTGAATTGGCTGCCAATTGCTTACTAGGCATAATTCAAAGTGTGGGTATTGACCTTCGTAACCCTAAATGGTTTAGGGCCTATTTAAAGGAGTGTTTCTTTCCTGATAGAAAACCTCTATGGTGATAAGTAAGTAAAATTTTCCAAACCAATGAATACTTCTGGAAATTTAAAAGCATGTTGTAGGTGTCTTTACAAAATGTATGCCACAGGAAATAAATTTATCTGTGGTGTCCTTGATGCTCTCTGAGCTGGTTTGTTTGCTCAAAGATGTTTCATTACCCAACAAGGTAACATCATCACTGCACTGATAATATTACCTAGTTGGGTAATGAAATGTATGCAAAACATTGCCTAGGCAGAAAATGAAAGGTCTACAAGCAAATAATCAAGCTCGGAGAGCATCAAGGATACCATAATTCAATTCTGAACTACATATATTCTACCCAAAACATTATATATTGTCTTCTATAAATTAATCTATTTACAGCATTACTGCTGTAGATGGCTGACTGATAGGAATTAAAAACATTTTGTAGATATTCATTGATAATTATATTAGCTTCCTGGATGCATCCTTTATCCCTAAAAGAATTATTTTTTATTGGGGATGTACTTACTTGTCAACAAATAATAATTGATGTATAAATACCTCCCAAAGAAAAAATATGGCTATAGTCACCTAGCATGCTGCTTTGTAAAAACATTATGGATAACATGCAGGTCCCAGAGGCATTCTTGGCAATGACAATTAAATGAAAACTAGATGCTGATGTTTTGCTTTTATTTTCATTTAAAAATATCCTTTAAAAGATGAATTAAGGAGACAGCCAAGGAAAATGCCCATAACCACACTGGGGATTATAAAAAACAGGTTGCCTTTTTCTAGTCTACACACATGTAAATAATAGCTGTAATTTAGTTATTTTTATTCAGATATAAGCACAAATTGTACAACTGGATTTTGAGTGGGTTCAGCTTTTTCCTGTTTCATGTCAAATCCAGAGTATTCCTTTAACATATCCTGCTAAAAGTGATGTATTACTTCCAAAAAAATAGACACAAAAATACAACAGCACATTCAAAGGACATATGGTTAGGATTAGGGCTACATCAATAATTTCTTGATCATGTAATTCTTAATTTAGATACAATTTGTAACTTGTTGTATAGTCCCAAATTATCTGCTCAAGTACTTAATGCTTTAACATTCATCATTGATTTTCCTTGGAATTATTCACTGTAATATTGCCATATTTTTACAAAGTTTTCTAATTGGTTATTTTTTTCATATATATGTATGTATGTATGTATGTATGTATGTATATGTATGTATGTATTATATATGGGTGTATATATGTATATATGTATATATGTATATATATATGTATATATTATGTATTTAGAGTTACAACCCCCGGTATGTCCAAATATGGGAGGAAGTTCACTGCTTCCATTCTCTGTCCATCGGCTCGTCACAAGAGACCATCCAGACAGAAACCCAATATTTTTACTGTTGCCTTTGTTACATTTGTGTAACAAATTTGTGTTATCATTTGTGTTATCAGCACAAATACAAAATGTATATATTATATACATACATACATACACACACACACACACACACACAATACAAATATAATATAATAAATATAATATATATATCCAAAATAACACACATTTTATCATTCTTGTTCAGATTCTGTTAAATTGATCTAGAGTTGCCTGAAATTTAATAGTTATAAACATCCGTTCTTTATCTGACTGAATATTTGTCTCTACTTTGTCTTTTGTATCAATATTCTCTCATTTGTACAAAGTCATGCCTCAGTTATTTGAATTCTGCTATGTTGTTTTAATTGTGCATAAATGCATGATTATGACTGATATTCAGCAATGTAATACAGAAAGAATAAATGGTTGAGAATTACAATGTACAGCTGTTAATATTAACAGCTATTAAAACTGATGCATTATAAACAACATTACAGTACACGTGGAACATTAGTTCAATTTCCATTTCCTCAGTGCAGTTGCTCAACATTTGCAAACTTTTGTCACCAACACAGAATATTAAAATATATGAATGCAACATCCCATAAATGAGCTTTAAATAAGATATTAGCTAATTTTATTTTTTACATAGAAAATTTTTACATAGAAGCATTACTTCTATATAGCAATTACTATTAAAATGTGTATATGTCAGGTACAATGGAGCAGGACCACATGTAAAGTTCTAATAAAACTTATTTGTTACTACTCATGCTTATGCACAGAAGTCTATTCAATTAATGGTTAGCACTATTTTGATGCTGGATAATGGTCAACTGAATACAAGAAGGATTGGACTTAGTCTATTTGTGGCTGCGTACAGATTCTAACCTGATTTCTCTGACTCTGCCCCCAGGTTCTACCATTCCTTTTCCTATAGTACATAATAACATAAAAGAAACTTGCTTCTTAAGCAGGGCAAGAAGTTTTTCCTTTAAGTTATAATTCAGTGTTGTGACAAAACCAGTCAGTTCCTTATGTCTATATCTGGTAGTGGGATAAAAAGCATTCACAGGTAACATGGAATACATAAATCTTCATAGATAGCAGCTAACAGCAGCAGTTTCCCCAAACTTTGCAGTTTGGCAGCCTAGCTGGGGAGTGGAGAGGAAATGCACAGCTTGACTTGTGTGAGCGGCATCCCAATGTGCATGCAACATGTGCACAGCTCCACTTACGCAAGTTGAGATTTGCATGCATATGCATGTATGTGTGTACCGACCCACCACTCACACAAGTCGAGTTGCATGCTACAGCCCACTGCCTGCACAGCCCAGTTCTGAATAGGCCATGGCCAAGTAGTCGTCCGGCAGTTGGGGACACCTGATGTACAGGATCCTAAATATGTGTTGTGACCCATCGGCTGCCAGCAGAGATAGCTGCAGAATCAGACAAATAGGAGGTAGAGGGAGCACCTGGGACAGCTTTGGATCCTTTGGAAGGCCCTGATAAGGAATCAGAGACAGAGACAGAACAGGGTCTTCTGTCCTTGCCCAGGTGCAGAGGGAGCTGTCTTCGGGGCCTGAGCTGAGTGATGGGGAGGAACAGATGGGCCCCTTCCCAGATGCACACATGCACAGAGAGGAAAAGAGAGGAGAGCAAAAGAAAGCAGTAAGCTGGCTCTCAAGGAGAGGCAGACACAGACAATAGCCAGCCCCTCCCTGGGTGGAAATAAATAGGAGGAGTTTGGGAGTAGCCAATTGTCACACACAACCGTTCGTTTCTAGTATACAGCAAGCAGTTCGGATTTCTTGGATAAACCCAAATTTGTTGGGACTAATTATGTTTGGGTTTTTTGTTTATTCCTGTGAATAAAAAACTGTTATTGCCCTGTTATAAAAAGGGGATTGTTTTACTCTCAAATAAATGTCTTATCACTAGTTGCAAAGGCTGGGTCAGGACAATATGAATAAGTTAATGTAAAAGAGTCAGAGCTGACTAAAATTTCATAACATTTTGTATTCTCAGCAATAAGATCTTGTGCTACTACAACTATTTTAAAAAGTCAAGTTTTTATTTTCATTACTCCTCCTATTCCTTTTATGCTCCTATTTCCCCTGTAAGGCAATTCTGTTTTCTTTACAATGATACCCAAAACTTAAAGTTGTCCTAAATTATGGCAAAGTATAATAATCATTTACTAAAACTATTCCTGAAATACAGGAATTACGAAGCTAAACCATACACAATAAGATTGTTCTGATATCTAAATATGGACAATTTATTATGTACCAGAAGTCATATTACTTAATTAGCTGTTTTGCGTTTTTATGTAACACCATAGTTCTCTGTTGTTGCAAACACTGCATTATATCTGTCTGATATGATTACTTATTTTTTAAAGAAAGGAAAACCAAGAGGCATCTGCTATATGAATAATGTTAATTTAATTTGTAGTTTAATAATCCATGGCTACTAACTTCCATAACAAGCAAGGGACTTTTGGGGACTCATGTCTGTGTTTCTGATATTTAGCCTTAAATTCTTTTTAAAAAATCAATGATAGAATGCAATAGATTCACTACGTTTAGCACATGACTAAATGATTTAAATATAATTAAAACTAATAACTATTTGTTTATATGGTGCATTTTAAAAACAATAAAATATAAAAGAGTAGTCATGCCTTTATAAGAATTCATTAGTTTGGAAATGTGGCCAAAAAAAATCAGTAGTAAGATATCTACATCTGGATTTCTATATAATACTAACTAAAAGTTATATGCCAATTGAGTCCGTTATCCTTATTGTCAGAAATAAAGAGAATGCACATTAAAAAAAATGCAACCAGGAGCTTTCACTGGAAAAATATTATTCAGTAGACAGCAACAGTAATTCCCAAGTGATTACTACAAAATGAAATCTTTATTGCATCTGAAAATTAATAAAAAAGTTTATGTATACTTTTTATTAAGATGTATGTATATTCCTTGAAATATAAAAAGTAAATATGTTTGTTCTACATAGATAACAGAAATATGTAAAAAGGAATATGAAATAAATAGAGCTATAATTGTACATAAAGTATTATTTTATACAAAAATAATGTTTTGGTCTCTGAAAAATAAAATGATACCTGTACTTCCTGATTCATATCATCTCTATCTAAAAATATTTTCACCTTTTAAAAACAATAATTCTGCTGAATAAAATTCTAAAATTTCAACAAGACTATTTTGATTAGTTTTTCTTACAATGTTCAACAATTACTATTTTTCAATAATTTATGTTTCATAATTTTTTCATAATTTATCTCATAAACTGTCTTTTACTGTTACGTGTTTATATATGATTGCATACATTCCAAATCATTAATAGATGACTGTGACAGCTATTATGGCCACACAATTCTTCTTTTTCCAGCTCTTCTACATTTTTAGTGAATAAAGCCCTTAAAAATCCTGCCACACGAAACACCTTCTTTTTCATTCTGTGTCTTTTTCAGATTTACCAGTTTGGCCTTAGGCTGGTTTCATAATAAAACAAACAAACAAACCTGATATTCAGCATGAGATCCATAACTCAACCGTCTCACTCTGAACAATACCTTTCATTATAGTAGTTCTACTGACTCTTTTGCTTGAAACAGTTTGAATTTCCACTAGTTTAATTGTATGATATTTGGCCTCTTTTACTTTGGCTAGTTTTTTCCTATAGAAAACCTAAAGGGCAAAGAGTAGAAAGCTCATTATAAGCCCTGAGGGACAGCCGAAAATGAAAAAAAGTTGGTCAAGATCTAGTTAAATTTGAAATAGCGATTTTCAGTTGTTGACTATGTGGAGGACAAATCTCATCTAATTCCAGTTTCCACAGTGCAATGTAAAATGTCATTTTGGAAAATAAACTCTGCAGTTTCATAAGTAAAAAACCATTATTGTGAATTTACATACTTTTAAATTATATTTCTCAAAAATTCAGATTAGTCTTTATTAATATTATTATGCAAACATATTTACAAACTTTGTGTTTCTTTGACTATGTCATATTTGAAGAAAAAATCTGCAAATTTTCTTTTTAAAAAAAAAAAGATTATATGCAGGATTAAGAACCAAGTACAGAATTAGTTTTGAAAAGTCAAAATAAGTAAGATTAATGTTAATGTTGGCAAATTAACTACTTAATATACTCCATCCTAAATAGGACTATTGCATAAAATATTTATTAATGTCCATGAATTATTTGTCATCCTATAGCTAAAAGCTTTTCAGCTAAAAACAAATGAAGTCAAGTAATTTATTTTAGCATAATTAAATAAAAATATCAGTTGCAATCATGAAATGGAAAAACGACTAGCCAATATGAAAGAAGTTCTAAAAGTATCAGAATCAAAAATAAGTATAACAGCAGAAAAAACAATCTAGACAGAGTTTACAATCCAATAAGAACAAAAAATAATTCTGCCTGCTACTGAAAATATACATAGGCAGGCCAGATTTATCCTGCCAGTCTGAGAGACAAAGTATACACTTTTATCCTTTAAGGGCATTCAAGGCAGATCCGAGATATTTATCTCAGATAGAATCTTTTGGATCTGTGGCTTTAAGCTGTAGAAGTAAAATTAGCTCATTGAAATGGATTAAATCCATACTATGGGTATATGAGCCACTTGAGGGGTGGAATTAGAGGCAGGGGGCATTGCCATTAGTCAAATGCACTGGTTAACTTCAAGATGCTGAAATGGTGCATAGCATTGTCTGAAAAATTGTTAGAGGTCATATATTTCAATCAGTTCCTCAATTTGCTAACAAAAGCTTCTTGAGTGTGCACCGAAACCAATGTTATTATGAGTGATAACTAACAGAGAAGGATGGGAATGATGGGAAATAATGGAGGTGTTGGTGGTCAAGTATTGGTGCCTGTGAGTTTTAGACTGTCTTAGAAACATGTTTTGTTTTCATGTAGCAGAGGAAATGGTAGTGATGGCAGGTTTGCAGAATATTAAGGACATATCCACTTGTATGAAATGGCATAGGCCCCATAGGGTCTCCTGCTTGGGCAGGTTGGACTACAAGACTCTGAAGTTCCTTACAACTCTATTATTCTATCAAAGTGGTGCCCAGAGAGTATTCAGTGAGTACTTCAGTTCTCTTGGAGAACTGCTGGCAAAGCAAGAGCCTTAGCAGCAACACTGATCAGATGTTAACTGATCATCTGGCTGGTGGCATACAGTATTCAGTATTCACAGTACAATTACAATTATGTCAGTTCATCGGCTAAGAAGAGTGGGTTGATAGTGTTCTCTATGTTGACTGAGTTACTAATGACAGCCACACAGTGGTGACTGCTCCCACTGGTCACTTTCCAGGAGTTCCAATGGTAACAGTGACTTCAATATGCTCATCCTTGTGACACAGAAGGTATTTGGGCACCTTTAGTTCAAATGGCAATGAAGAATAAGCTAGTAAGTAGTTCTGTGAGAAAACCAACCTGTATCCTAGCGCTATTGTGACTATCCACAGGAGATAGTGATTATCTTATCCACCTTTCCTGTCTTGTCTTATGGAGATTCTCAGTCTTCCAGGTCACAGATGTTTCAAAGATGGTTTTTTTCTTCAAAAGGCAACTGTATTATTTTTTCCTTGAGGAAGAAGAAAATGTTTTGTTTCTCATCCAGGAAGCTTCACTGATGATGATGTTCACTGATGATGAAGAAAATTTATCAGAACTGATGAGAAGTGAAGCGTTTTCTTCTTCCTCCTCAAGGAAAAAACAGTACAGATGCCTTTTAAAGAAAAAAAAGTGCCATTGAGACTTCTTTCTGTCTTCTTTTTCCTTTCCTTGAAGACTAAAATGGACCAGAGTTTGCCTCTACTCTTATGTTTCTGAATTGTAGCAGCTCTAGTGTCAAATCTTTGATATCTCCAAGCTTGAGAAAGAAATAGGACTAGAGTGTTTTGATTGGCAAACCTACAGTGAGAAGGTTTGCAGAGGAAGTACTAAGAAGAAGCTGGACATGGGGGAGATGAAGGAACAAAGATTTATTTTGCTGATGGAATGTTGACCGAGTGTTATTTCTTTTGACACACTGGATAAAGTAAATGATAGGAGATTGGATGGACAGATGGGATATAGCAAATGACTACATCTAATTTCAGTTCATATTGCCACTGTCATGAAATTTAAATCAGGTCACACCTGTTTGGGTAGTCTATATACAGGAATCCTGGAAATCTTCCTGAAGAGCCTTCTTGCAGGTCACTCAAGACTGTGAGGATTACTCTAAGAGTCTGTTGAATAAAGTCACTCAGATCCACTCAGAACTGGACTCAAATTGATCCTATGGAAATGACTGAGATTCAGTCCTATCTGAAACTGAATTTGAACTTTGTAATTTTAAAAAAGTGAACATGACATGTAGTATCAAGGGATGTAGTATTCCGCCACTAGTGTGTAAGAGCTATTTCTTTTTTGGTTTGCCAAGGCCTCCCAGGAGATCATATATATATATATATATATATATATATATATATATATATATATATATATATATATATATATATATATGGGTCTAAATAGTGATTGTTTCTTTGAGGTAGAAAAAGAGACAGTAATGATCCCCTCTTCAAAAAAGCATCACTTAGCAATACTATGCTAGAAACATACATACAAATGAAAGTAGGGTGGATTTCATTTAAATCAAGTTGATTTAAATCACGATTTAAATCACTAGTAAAAAGGCTTGATTTAAATCAACTCAATTTAAATCATAATTTTAAAGAGCAATAGCGATCTCTGTTCCACAGCAACTGACTCGCTGTTGACTCACCAACAGTCCCATTAATTTTAACGGGACGGCTGGTGATGAGGCATTGACACAACAAGGTGAGGGATGTGGCGGGCAGCTGGGGAGTAAATGCCCACTAATAGGTGCTGCCATGATGGATCTGAAATGACAGGTGCTCTTTAAATGTAAAGACTCATTCTTGCTGGTAGTTAGAATCTTTAATATTATTATTTTCAAATAAAATGAAGGTTTCTTATTTAGCTTGCAGAGCTTCATTGAATGAGTTTACCAAAAATGTAAATATTGCAGAATATACAGCCTCATGCTACATAACCTACCACCATTTCATGCTGAATAAACTAAATTATTAATGTATCTTAAATAGAAAACTATCTTTAGATAGATTTTTACTCCACAAACATTTTATTAACATAAGTGATAAAAACCAAAAAATCCAATTTAAATAAAAGAAAATCCATTTTTTGTTTTTTTTAAAAATCATCAATTTTTATCCACCCTGCATGGAAGATACTTATGCCTCTAATGATAAAAAAGGACCCCGTAACCTTGAATCCCATCAAGAATAAGTCGAAGACCAAACCTTCCAAACACAACCCACCAACATTACTTCAGTTAGTTTTAATTTTATTTCCTTTATTAACTTCACTAGCACAGCCAAATACAGGTAATACTCTATTTACAACCATTCATTTAGTGACTATTTAAAGTTACAATGGCACTGAAAAAAATGACATAACTGTTTTTCATACTTACAACTGTTGTAGTATCCTAGTGAACGTCTGATTCAGACGCCTGGCAACTGGCATGCATTTATGACAGTTGCAGTGTCCTGGAATAATGTGATCACCTTTTGCGAACATCTGACAACCTGAGTAAATGGGGAATCTAGATCCATTTAACAACCATTTTACTAACTTAACAACTACAGTGATTCACTTAACAACTGTGGCAAGAAGGTTGTAAAATTGGGCAAAGCTCACTTAACAACTATCTTGCTTAGCAATAGAAATATTGGGCTCAATTGTAGTTGAAAGTGGAGGATTGTATGTATAAGTATGTATACCTCTTTGAACTCATGAAGAGATAATACTGCATGTCATCAGCATACTCATAATATAATACACTAAATCTTCAGGTAACCTCACTTATGTTTTAAAGAAACTGGGGACTCTTATTCTCTTAAGGAAGAATTTATAGCCTCCTGGATCCACTTAGACATCATTTTTCTTTAGATTTAATAACCCAAAGTCATCCAATAATTTTCAAACAGACTAAATCATGAGCACATCCAGAGTTTCAACTTCTGAAACTATGGAATCTCACTCATGACATAACCATGTGACTGCTTTTAAAATGCCTTTCAAGCTTGTTAAAACTTGCTATTAAGCACTTTATAAGCTCTCACATAAATCTCACATAGATACAAAAAACTTTGAATCATTTTTAGTAAATGAAACATTAACCGTTCAGAGAATGATTATTTCCATTCTCTTTTTTAAATATAAATTACAGTGGTTCAGAAGTAATAATCTCAGCAGATACATTAGCTCTGTAATAATTTTGAAATGTTTTCTTTCAAGAATCCGAAGTCAATTTATTTAATTATAGCTAATGATCAGCAAAATATATTTCCGCAAAAACAATGACCAAATACTGCAAAGGAAATATAACAATTATATAAAATCTAAAACATTAAGATTTTGAAACTGGAGAAAAGAAGGAGATGAAATAAAAAACCAGTAAAACATTATAAAATTAAGTTAAAATTGAACAAAATAGGAATACATCCACATTAGGACATCTTATGCATTCTTACAGAAATTGCAGCAGTTGGAAACTCAGTGATTATACTGGTGATGGTAGTATTCCAATATGCAAGTACTGGACTGCCTCTCTCTTAGTAAAGATTGGATTTTGTTAGAAAACAGTAAGAGTATGACTGCAGATAAATGGGCATGCGAAGGGCAATAGATGAATACATGCAATAGGTTTTCTGGTTCATTTTGACCACAAGATAGCATATCTCAGTGAATAGAGACTTAGTGTACTTTTCATGCTATATTTCAGATGCTTTAATCTACATGGAAACTGTTGTGTTTCCATGGACACAAGAGTTCACAATTGATGGTTTAAGCTCCTGTTCTCTAATGGTTGATTGGCCCCATTAATTTCTCTTGATATTTTTTTTTATCAAAGTGCAAAATAAAAATATTAGTTGGTTTGTGTTATTGGGTTCTTTCTGTCTACTGTGTTCTCCATTGCCCCTAGGTGTACAGATCCTTAAAGCCAAAACCCATTAAAGAGTCTTTGACATTGTATATAGCAGATGGATTTTGATACTATAGCCAACTTTCAGTTATAGATTTCAAAAAGTGGTGACGAAAACAGGCAAGATTATTAGAAGCTGAAAAATGGTACAAGGAAGAGAGGAATATAGTCAATTTTTGAGGCACGTCTATACCACATTACGTTATTAGACAGAAAAGGAAGGCTTCTGATGTGCAAATCATATTTTATCCTGTACAGAATGGTGTCCAGCAGAGATCCTAATGCAATCTAAGCTTGCTGGGATGAAGAAACAACCAAATAAGTTCCCTACGGAGTGAACTAACCATTCAAATGGAGCATGTCTGATTCAGGTTCCTTTCTAAGAACCATATAAACCAGACAATCAAATGCTGAGCTCTTAGAAAATGCACAAGGCACAGAAACATGACTATAATCTTTGTGTTAATAAATAAGCATGTTTCAGTCAATAAGAATATCTTCTTGCCCTGTTTTCAACTATGTTACTCGTGTCTCATTCTTAGCTTTTCAAATATCTATTTTTCAACTTACAAATATAAACTAATACATATAGTTAACAATAACATGAATCTATTTATTTTGTGAAAAATCTTGTTATGACAGACTTATTACTCTGGTGCTGTTCTACTTGTTGAGTAATCAGGACACAAAATAACTGCTTATTCTTCAGAAAAGCAATTAAGCCTATTTGCTGAAAAGATTGTATTGGCCAGTGGAATAGACTATTCTACTATCATATTCTTTTAATTTGTTTTGGAGTTTCGAAGGATGCTTCAGGACATGCTAGTGTGTTCCATTATATAAAGAGAAACCTACCTTCGTGAAATCAAATGTATATTATTTTTCAATCTGAAATAACATGTATTGTTATAATAATATATTCACTGGGACATGAGACATACATACATACAGTATATGAATGGAATCCTAGAGATGCCAGGTTCCAGAAACAAAAAATTAGCACATTAGCCATACAGAAAAAAAAACTTGTTAACCATTTGATTAGCATGTTTTTGTGCCAATATCACATTAAGGTTTATTATCTATCATAAGTAGCATGTACAATTACCATATGTGCTATTTGATTTATTTAAACACTACAAAGTACTTTTAAACTTTGTACCATTAGAACCATAGCTGTATGTTAACTATTGAAAATATTTCGCTGATCTGAAAGTAAATTCTATTTCAGAGATTTTCTGCCAACTAAAATATTGCTGTCTACTCACCCACTATAAGTATACAAAGTATTTCTATAGGGCAGAGTACAGCTGTGACCCTTGAGCTTGTATCCTTCCTCACTGTGCGTATAATATGAATCAGGAGCTATGTATAGATATGCTTGTTCATAAGCAGTTATTTGTTTAGCCAAGGAAAGGATAAAAAACTGGCACTGAATTATACACCAAAGTGCAGAAATATCATATACCATCATGTTGAATGAAATTTCATGCAAGATTTGTTGCCACACAATATTCTCCATTATAACTGACCATCTGTGTATACTTTTTACATATACAGAAACAAACCTATTCATTTAATATTATTTATTGAAATGTAAATTACTTCTGAAATCATTCAGTTCATTATGTTAATACAGCCTATGCTACAATGAAAATTCAAACTTAAACGTGCAGGAATAATATTGAACAGCACTAACTTATATAGCATTCCCAAACTTTATAAGCAACTGATCAGGCTAGTATAAGCTTTATTTGAATACACTTTTACCTTACTCTGAGATGACAATAAAATGAGTCAATTTCCTATGATAAACTTCCTATGTAAAATGGCATCAATTCAAATTTTAAGTAGAAATTTGCAGAAACAACAAACAATGAAGAGATGACAAAAAGGTTAGACATCACCAGAGGTGGTATTCAGCCGGTTTGGATCAGTTCAGGCAAACTAGTAGTGGAAATTTTAACTGGTTCGCTGAGCTGGCAAATACCACCTCTGGGTGGCCATGCCCCAGTCTGCTTGGTTGCCTGGTCACCGCTCGTCTCGCCCACTCGCCCCACCTGCTCACTGTTCACCACACACCCACTCGCCACTTGCCCGCTCACCCCCCGCCCTATATATGTTGTTTTGCCATGTGGCCCAGCTAATTGTCTTTCCTCGGCAATTGTCTCCACACCTTGCCCGCTCTGCTCAGCTCACCAAAGGTAAGCAAGCCGCCCCTTGCCTTGGGTTGGGTGCCATGGCCCAGGAATGCACCATTCCCCAAGCCAGCCTGAGGCGTCATCACTGGTCTCCCCGCCAGCCCACCCTCCAGTGCAGCAGGCAATGAGGAGTAAGGTAAGGTAAGGACGAAGAAAGAGGTGGTCGTGGGGGAGGTAGTGGGGAGATTGAGTAAGGACCAAGGTCTCTGAAGGAGGGGAAACGGGCAATGCATGGCAAAGGGAGAGTGGGCAGCATGCAGAAGGAGTCCTTTGACAGATTCTGAGTTTAATCACTTCAGATCCTGGGCAGAAAATAATAGGTAGAAAGGCTGCAATAGCTATAAGTTCAAATTTTTTTAGTACCGGGTTCTGTGGGCATCAAGTGCCTGAGTGAGCATGGCCAACTCGACATCACTCACGTTGAGTTGGCCACATCCAGTCAATCACATGACATCCCCTCACCAAGCTATACCTACCAAGCCACACCCACAGAACCCATATAAAACAATTGAATCCCATCACTGGCATCACTGCTGTAAAATATTCACAGAAGTAGAATTGGAAGAATTGCAAATGTCTAACCAGAAGAAAGAAATCAAAGTCTTGCCAGAACTAGCTCAGACAGTACAGACTAACTGGGCAAGGGGGAGGGGGGGAGAAGGGGTAGTAAAATAAGCCAGCATTGCTATTGAACCATTTTCATTCCCAAATGAAGCACTGTCTCCTCAAAAAGAACAAAGTTGTCTAACTGAAAAACAAGACTAGGCATATGGAACAGCATTAAAAGAACAGAATAAGATTGTATGTCTTGAAGTTTCTTACAAAAAACAACTAACACAAATATTAAAATATGCCAATATTAGAATATCAAATAAAAGTACCTCCTGATTGCAAGAAAGAAACCAATTGATGCACAGCACAGCTGTAGTTATAACTGAAGGTCCTGAATACAAAACCAAGAAACAAGAATAAAGCTAAACAGTTCACCATCAAACCGGAAGATCAGACTGGAAACTAAGATCAGCATGCTAAGATCAGTTGCAAACAATCTAGAACAGCTGAAAGAAAGGAAGCTCAAGAAGAAAATGACCTAAGAATATCTGAATAAAAAATATCACCTGGAGACAAGGAAGACTAGAGAACACTGAAAGCAATAAAACAGCAAATAACAGCCATAGCCATGAAAATCAGCAGATACAACATTCAAATTGCTCACTACAGGTAGAAACTCCAATGGCAATTCAATCAAAATTCTTTCTATCAATCCATCAATGGAGAAAGTACAATGAATCAGTATAAAGAAGAAAGAGTGCAGTTGTGGGCACAGCAAATGGAACAATCCAAAGAAATACAGCTGAATACAGCTTAGATAACGAAAAATAAAAATAAAAAGCTGAAATGAAAGAATTTGTAAAACAGCAAAAATGTTGGAAAAAAGGAGAAAGAAGATCAAGAATTGTTCAACACAAGATGAATGTGAACTGCATGGTTTTTGGTTGAAACATCTGATGAGTTTAGACACACACCCACTTTCAAACAATTTAACAACACAATGCAGAGAGACAAAATTTAAGATTAACATCTAGAAAATCCTACTTCACAATCAAAAATCCAACAAAAGGGGCAACAAAAGGCAACTACGGGTCAATTACCTGGTTACCCACAACTTTAAAAAGGTTAATTGGTGTAGCAGCTGATGCCATCCAAAAGCATCTAGTTGAAAACAAACTCTTTTTATCTGAGCAGAAATAAAATTACCCAAACAGGAGAGGAACAAAAGATATCTTGTCCTAACTGACAAGATGATTTTGAAAAAATGCAAGAGAAACTTTTGCCTATTCCAGATTCTTGGGAAGGACTTGACAAAAATGTCAAATCCAGTCTAGGTTTCTGGCTGCGTGACTAACCATAATAGGAGCATTCTATCATAGTAGATGCGATGATCTTGAAAAATACTCAAAAGAAATAGAAAGAAATACACCAGAAAATTCTGAAAATAAAATGTAAATCAAAACCACAAATATTTTAATTAGATATGACCACAGAAAGTATAGATGAGAAGCATCATCACTGATTAAGATATATGGTGACAGCAGCAAGAATCAAATTTGTACATCACTGGAAAAAAGAGCCGAGGTGGCGCAATGGTTAAATGCCGAGGTGGGTAAAATGAGAACCCGGATTGTTGTTGGGGGCAATATGCTGACTCTGTAAACCGCTTAGAGAGGGCTGAAAGCCCTATGAAGCGGTATATAAGTCTAACTGCTATTGCTAAAAATAAACTTTCCAAGAATACAAAATTGGAAGTTCAAAATGAGAAAATATGTAGCAATGGAAAAACTGCACATATTCAGTATATATAACTTGTCTTGTGAAGTTATATATACATGTCAAGACTTGCATAAACAAACAAAACTATGTAATGCCATTAAAGTAAAAGAATTGAAATGGAAATCAGCTGGTCACATAGCAAGAAGAACTGATGGCAGGTGGACTAAGGCAGTCATAGAATGGATTCCACTTGATTAAGGGCGTCCACAAACAAGATCCAAAACAAGATGGAGAAAGAACATCAACATGGATTGGAGGCCCAACTGGCAAAGGAAAGCTCAAGACTATTGGTTGGAAATATGCAAGCCAAGCCTTCATCATGCAGTGGAGAGACAATGGCGAGAATGATGATGATATATAACTAAATTCCAGCAGAAATGACTCCCTTAGATATAACATATATCAGTGATGATGAACTATTTTTGGCTTGCGTGCTAAAAGTGGGGGGGGTGCAGGGGGGTCATGTGTGGGCATGCCACACATGCATGTGCTTCTCCCTCTGTGCACATGCACGTGTGACCAACGCTCCCCCTGCTTTTGCCATGCTTCTTTTGCCCTCCCCAGGCTCCAGAGGCTTTATAGGAGCCTGGGGAGGGCAAAAACAGTCCCTTCCCCCACCCCCACCCAAGAGGCCCTAGGAGCTTCCCTGAAGCCTCCGGAGTGTGAAAAACTGACCCTACGCCAAATCAAAAGTTCAGGAACGTATTTCTGGTTTGCTTGTAGGGCCATTTTTCGCCCTCTGGAGCCTTCTGGAGCCTTCAGGCGGCTTACCTGAAGGCTCCGGAGGGCAAAAAAACAGCCCAGACATCCATTCAGGGAAGCCTCCGGAAAGTGAAAAACGGCCTCAAAAGAAGACCAAAGTCAGCTGGCACGTGTGCCACAGGTTCACCATCATGGACATATATACAACAGTGGCCAAGCTATTTTTAATATGCTTTTTGAAGAAAAAGAGAAATTGCTAAAAGATAATTAACATTATTTAAATAGAAGTTAGCAATAATTGTAAATGGTTAAAGTACGGCATAAAATATGTATGTAGCAGTTAGACTTATATACCGCTTCATAGGGCTTTCAGCCCTCTCTAACCGGTTTACAGAGTCAGCATATTGCCCCCAACAACAATCCGGGTCCTCATTTTACCCACCTCGGAAGGATGGAAGGCTGAGTCAACCCTGAGCCGGTGAGATTTGAACAGCCGAACTGCAGAACTGCAGTCAGCTGAAGTAGCCTGCAGTGCTGCATTTAACCACTGCGCCATCTCGGCTCAATCCTCAACTTATGACCACAATGTAGTACTCACAGGTGTTGGGGAAAAAAGAAAAAATAATACAGGCAATCCTCAACTTATGACCACAATTGAGTCCAAAATTTTCATTGCTGAGTAAGACAGTTATAAAGTGACTTTTACCTCATTTTATTATATTTCTTGCCAGAGTTGTTAAGTGCATCATTGCAGTTGTTAAGCTAGTAACAAGATTGTTACATGAATCTGGTTACTCCATTGATTTTGGTTGCTGAAGGTTGCAAAAGTTGATCACATGCCAGTTGGCAAGTGTCTGAATTTTGATTACATAGTCATGGGGATGCTGCATTGGTTGTAAGTCATAAGCCACTTTTTTCAGTGCCGTGGTAACTTCAAATAGTCACTAACTGAATGGTTGTAAGTCAAGGATTACCTTGAAAGCTTTTCCTCCTATAATGTTCTTTTTAATGTCTTCATTTTATTTTTAATTATTCTTTTCCTTGTGGCTGTTTTTAATATTTTCTTGTGCATTTTAGCACATAAATTCTTAGACCTATTCATTATTTTGTTGTTCAATTAAATGTCTTCACCAAATTCCTGAGAGGTTGGTTTGAAATAAGCAGGATAGTAAAACCATAAATAAAGGTAAAGCATCAGCAGTGCTGGTTTATCTTTTGATTTGATTGTTTACAGTGATTTCATTTTGATGAGTGTAAATGATATATTTCAGGTGGTCTGGCACGCTACCATTATGTTAACAAAAGATTCATAATAAGCAGCAAAATGGCATTTACTGTATTGTTCTTAACCAGCCAGGTTAATGAGGTGTAATAGTTGGCCTGTGTTTGATGAATGATATGCCGTATGGTTCAAATTTACCCACTGGTCTTATCTCAGTAGATAGCTTAAGTGATTTCAAACCAGCTAAAATGCAGTACATACTTAAAACCTTCTCTATTTTGATTTTAGAAACAATTATTTAATTCAGATACGAATAATGGGGACAAAAATTTTTCACAATCAGTGAGTGAGCTGTGGTGAGTGTCATATTCCCTGATTCCTCTCTTCCTTTGTAACATGCTGGAAGAGAATATGAGTCTCCTGATTTTAATCAACCGATGAACAAAGTGATTGTGAAATTAGTGAGTTAAAAAGAACATGTCAGAAGAAAATGTGGTTTTTAGATATTGGCTTATTCAGAAACCATGATAAAAACAAACCAAACTTTTCTTATCTTAGACATCATACAACTTTGTCTAGTTTTAAACTTAAAACAGATGTTTCTCTTGTCCTCCTTATATATGAAAAAGGAAAACAAAGAAGAATAAACAAAGATCAGGCTCCCTGAAGGTCATATCCATAGCAGAAAGTCACAATTTCTTTATATATATATATATATATATATATATATATATATATATATATATATATATATATATATATATATATATATATATATATATATATATATATATATATATATATATATATATATATATATATATATATAAACCATTATTCCCCTATCCCCACTATAAGGCTACCAAGTATTATACATGAAACATCTATTTGTTATGCTATCCTTTGGAATGAGCTCCTTACCAAGGTTCAGGAAACCTTGGCTTTTCTCCTGTGTATTGTGTCAGGATAGTAATTAAGCACATTTTCCCCTGTGAGTATGTTCAGCCTCATCTATATAGGTAACTGCTTTATTATTTTTTCTTTTTATTAGTTTTTCTTTGATTTTGAATGTTTATGTATGCTGCTTACAATCATAAATTATAAGTTGGAAGGCTTTTAATTTCCTTAACTAAGTACATAGAAAACAGGCTCATTCATGTCTCAAAAAGATTTGAAAGATGTACTTTAAATTATACAAGTGTAGCACTTTTCCTGCTATTCATTAAGTTAGTCACGTCTTTTTTCAGACAGGCAAAGAAGTCGGATTAAAACAGCCACTTTAATGAGCTACAAAGAGGTGCTGTGGCTCCTCCTATTCTCCCCACAACCACAACCCTGTAAGTAAGTGACTTTGCTTGGTGGCCCAAAGTCATCCACCCAGCTTACATGCCTAAGGAGAATTCAGTTTCTGCTTTCTATCCTGGAGCCTTAACCACTAGACCAAAGAGCTTCTTCCATTTTTAAGAGAAACAACATGTTCTAAATGTACCCCTTATGAGACACATATAGAGATCTTTAAACATTTGGTCATTTCACTTAGTGCTCTGCATCACTACTATCTTGACTCTTTGTAGAAGCTGAAGCAATTAAATAAGAGTTATCTCTGAAAACGTGGCAATTTTTTAAATGCATTATGGAATATGTATATAATTAATATACTTTAGTTGTCATTATGTATAAAGGACAAAATTGTGTTTTTAATAGAGATTTATAGATAATTAGAAATATTGAAGCCAGCTACACTATAAACATGAATCATGTTATTTTAAATACTATGACATCATTTCCTCAAACTAAATCTAAATCCTGATAAGACTTAAATACATTTCATCTTTAAACAATTTGCATTTTTTCAATAGAGAAATCAATACAGTTTAAAATATATATATCATTCTCTTTTAATTTTCCTGATACACTGTACATATATATTTATCCTCAGAAAGCATATTAGATTTGAAGCTAATACAATAGACAGCTGTATAACAGAATAATTTATATAATGTATATCATAAAAACTCAATTGTCATTATAAAACGTTCAATGGTTTTGGATTACACACCAAATGAATAAGTATAGAGATTTTCACATGGTACTGAGGAAGCCAATGAAGTGAGTCAGTTTTTATAGATCTAGTAGAAGGCATGCTTTTGAAATGTTAACTACAAAGTATACAGTTCTTTAGGTATTCCAGTTTATTAAAATCTCACTGATTAACTTTAGCAAATAATAATAAAAGGAAAAGTATAAAGTTAGGTTGTGCAAACTTGTAAAACAACTATTCCAGCCTTTGATAGAAATTTATATATTCAGCAATTTGCATATAGAGTAGAAAATATTAGAATAAAACAGAAATGTAAGTAAAATCTGTACATATGAATTATTCTCTCAATGGCAGGTTTCTTTTTGTGGTACCATTTTCTTAATCTATTTTCATAGTAACTATTTGAAAATGCTAAAATCTTTCTCCAACAGCTTCCATTCAAAAGAACCACAGAAACAATTCTAAAACCATAACTAATGCAAGGATGGAAGTTGGTTGCCCTGAAATCAATTCTTGGAGACCAATGCATTGGAGGAATTGAAAATTACAGGAAGATATTTTCAGTAACCCATCTTAAAAGAAATAGCTGGAAAAATATTTATATAGAATGTATATCCATCAAGTTCCACAGTTCCACATAAGGCAGTAATTGCTGCTCTGTCTCTTTTCAATTTATCTTTCCATTATTACTGTATAATGAATAATTCACCATATATTTTTCCATCATTATTAAACTGAAAGAAGAATTAAGAAATATCAAAAAGATACAAAATAACATTTTAAATTCCTAATTTAAAAAAAATAGTATATTATCCACAATATCCAGAATCCCTTAATGTAATGGGTAGCTATAAAAATCAAATAAATAAAACTGATTACAGCAGGTAGTACAGGTCCAAGCCCAAAAGCATTGCCAGTAGCTGTATTATGGTAGTTCCAAACCTAATCACTGCCAGTTTGGGTCAAGTCGCAAGGGTGGGCTGCTGCGAGTTCGCACGGGCTTGGGCAATCCTCTAGCTAGGATTCTGCCCAGTTCGACAAACCCCCAAATACCACCCCTGGCTGGCCATGCTCACCCTGCCCCTTCCCTCCCAGGAGTCTCCAAGCGGCCCGTACATCATGCCAGGTAAGTGCAGGGCCTGCACAGAGGCTTGGGGAAGTGGGGGAATGGGTCTACTAGAGGTTCTGGAAGTCCAGAAATGGGCTGTTTCTGGCCTCCAGAGGGCCTCCGGAGAACCTCCAGAGCCCAGGGGAAAAATGAAAAATGCCCCATCCCCACCATGGTGCAGGAGACTGACTAGGCCACACCCACCATGGCCAACGCCCACCTAGCAATGGGGCAGCGAACCCGTTGCTGCCTTTTTAAAGCCCACCTCTGGTTAAGGGTGGAGGAATATCCATACTGTCACAGGAAGAAGATAGACTTTCATTCAAATCAGATTTGTCTCCACATTTATTTCAATATGGCTTCTCCTTTGTTTTATTATAAAAACAATGCTCACCCTTTTTATGTGCTATAATTTTCTCAAGAGTAAGAAATCATAGGATGCACAATCCTGATCTTGTACTTTATTCAGAAGTTGATGCATTCTGTAGGAAAGTTCAGTGTCAATTTCTGTCATATATACCCACTGTGAATTTCCAGTATTGTTAATTATTATAATCCCTCTACTCCTTAGTAAGGCAGCAATAAAGGCTTTGCAAAAAAATATTCAAATGCTGGAAATGTGTCTGTACCAAGGGTGAAATTCAGCAGGTTCTGACAGGTTGTGGAGAACCAGTAGTGGGAAATTTGAGTAGTCTGGAGAACTGGAAAATACCACCTCTGGCTGGCCCAGAGTGTGGTGGGAGCCGAGGTGGCGCAGTGGGTAGAGTGCAGTACTGCTAGTTCAGCAGTACTGCAGTTCAGCGGTTCAAATCTCACCGGCTCAGGGTTGACTCAGCCTTCCATCCTTCTGAGGTGGGTAAAATGAGGACCCAGATTGTGGGGGCAATATGCTGACTCTCTGTAAACTGCTTAGAGAGGCCTGAAAGGCCTATGAAGCGGTATATAAGTCTAACTGCTATTTTGTAATATCTTTTACCCCAGGACTGGTGAGGGAATGAGGATTTTGCAATATCCTTCCCCTGGAGTGGAGTGGGAATGGAGATTTTGCAGCATCCTTCCACAGCCACGCCCACCAAGCCCCATCCACAGAACTGGTAGTAAAAAAATGAATTTCACCACTGGTCTATACCTAAAAAGATCAGAATTTACAAGCAAAGCTTTTCCCTTGTGACATCCTATGGAAGCCAAAGTTGGGTTTTAAAGAAGCGGGATAGAAAGAATATTAATACTTTTGAAATCTGATGGTCATGAATATTCTCAGTCATCCACGTCATGGCTGTCCCAAAGGTACTTTTCAAGAGCTGAAGAAGTTTTGAGAGGAGGAGCTGATGTCACGACGACACAACGTGCGATCTTGGATATCCAAGATCGCAGATGATACTTTTGCCGCTAGACAGCCCTTTTGGACCTTTTTAAACCATCCCAAAGAGATGGTGACAGGGAAGACTACGTCCTGCTGATCTCAGGACAGCACAAAGTCCCTGAGTGATCCAGGAGAATCTCTTTTTGCTGGCAACAGAAGTGCAGCCATTGAAGCTGCTGAATTTGGGACAGCTCCGGAACGGGAGGAAAACGGAAAGAAAAATTGTGTCCATCTGGTGAGGAAATCATATTATTATAAAAGAGACTACCCCCAAAAAACTTAAAGCTAAATTAAATTTGAAAACAGAAGAGAACAAGAGTTTAATTAAGCTATATTAGACAGTGTGTATCCTTTTTTAAAAAAAAATCTTTTACAGATGGAACTTTTACAAATGTTTCCTATTCTTTAAATTGAATGGATTAGTCTTTCTTGTTCTACTTTTTATATTCTTTTTTTATATCTATGGATTAAAATCTTTTTCCTTTTTATAATGCTGGATTGGATGGGGTTTTTTGCTCCATTTAAGAATTTTGTTTTCTTTAAGCCTTAAATATATCTTATATCCTATATAAAAGGAATACAAAGAGGGCTGTAATAACAGAGGGAAAGGAAGAAACACTGCCACTTGGAGGCCAATGTTTCCTCTAAGGTGCATGGGTGCATGGACGGCACGTGGCAACAAAACGGTGCAGCAGTTTCCAACTGCCACGCAGTGGTTTTTGTGAGACGCCTTCCATGATAATAGGAGAGGAAAGCCAGCCTGGAGACAGCAATCAGTTCTAGGTTCACAAGGCAGAAAGTAGCTGAGAGAAGGGGTGTGGGGGTTGGGAGAAGGCATGGGAAGGGCTCCCAGCAGCAGCTGCTTGGATTTGCCATATTCCATTTACATGGAAACCCAACAAATTTCATAGGGAGGGTTTCTTTCTACAATGGGCTTATTGGGTCAACAGTGAATATCAGTTATCAAAATGTAGGTAGAAAATTAAGCAGACAATAGGCAATTACAAAAAGGGAAGCCAACTTTCTGAATTCTGTTTCTTTGCACTTAGTGACTTATAAATAGTAGACTCTTCTGACCCCCCACCTCCATCCAGTAACTAAAGCCAAGACAAGCTTAATTAGAATGTCCTTTAATAACAAGACTAGAATCTCGGTGGCTGAAAGCCAAGCAAACAAACAGATAAGGACCTTGGCAGCAAGTCCGACAAACCTTGGCAGCAATTCAGACAAACCTTGGCAGCAATCAAGCCTGCCAAGTTAGTTACATTCTCTTTAGTCAATGCGTTGACTTCT
Organism: Thamnophis sirtalis; assembly: GCF_051295495.1. Classification (NCBI taxonomy): domain Eukaryota; kingdom Metazoa; phylum Chordata; class Lepidosauria; order Squamata; family Natricidae; genus Thamnophis; species Thamnophis sirtalis. Next base: position 117,544,138 of record NW_028261381.1, on the reverse strand, counting down.
GCAAGAAGGGCATGTCACAAGCAGTCTTTTTTATAATCTGGAGAGGAGCCTAATGACCATCAGCTGAGCGCAATTACCTCCTGTAATTGCATAATTGTTTCTGATGCCGAGTAGCTCTTCGATGGCGTGCATCCAGGAACAACTCACTGCTGGCTTCTGCATCACTCTCCCTTGTCTCCTCCCCACTGGTCCAGGGCTCAGGCACCACCTGGTAGCCAACCAGTCTCTCTGCACCCTGCTCGGAGTCAGAACCCTGTCCAGGGTCCTCCACATCCTCCAGAGCTGACTCATAGGGCCCCTCGTTGTCGGAGTCTGGTGGAAGCTCTAATGGCTCCTGCTGGGCCACAACAGTAGACTAATGTTCTGAAAACCTGACCTAAATTACTATATATTTTAAATATTGTATTGTATTGTATTGTATTGTATTTATTATATTTATATGCCGCCCTTTTCCCCCGAAGGGGACTCAGGGCGGCTGACAAATCAATCTGGGAAAGGGGGGGGGGGTACAGACAAAAAAATAAAAACATGACAATACATAAGCTGTAAAGCTATGCTGAAAAGGTTGTTCTCAAGGTATTGTGATAAATTCAATAAAAAGAAGGGAATTCTTGATGAACTTAAGGAGAAATGAGAGTATTGAATAGTAAATGGACAAATAAAATTACCAATCAAAGAGAATATTTGCACCTCAGGGTTGAAATGAGATGTTCTCTCTTACTCTTTCCTCTTCCTCTCTTCTCTGTCTGTCTCTCTTATCTTCTTTCTCTTTGTCTCTCTTCTCTTTCTCTCTCCTTCTTTTCCATTCTTCTGTCACTTTCTCTCTCTTTCTCTCTTCTCTGTCCTCTTTGTCTCTTTCTGTCTCTCTCACCCTTTCTCTTTGTCTCTTTCTCTCTCCTTCTTTTCCACTCTTCTGTCACTTTTTTCTCTCCATCTCTGTCTCTTTCTGTCTCTCTTCCCTTTTTTCTTCTTTTTTCTTCCTCTCTCCCACTCTTTTATCACTTTCTCTCTACCATCCAACCTGTCCCCATACTTATCTTCGACTGATCATGTTTGCAATAATTTACCTTCTTTTCTAAATAGGCGCAGTTCCCTTACCGGATCCCTTGCTCACACAAACACACACACACACACACACACACACACACACACACACACACAAAACCATTTTCTCCATTCCAATTCAGATCCTATAAATCAATTGCTCTGTGAAACATCTGTGAAAAAAATTCAGGTGCTCAGGCATGAAAATGTGCCACTCAAACACTATACTTTTCTGCACAGACTGAAAAAAAATTAGAGGGAACATTGTTGGAGGCTTTCTTTTTTCTCTTTGATCATTTGACTTTGCATTTCAAGGTTCTTCAGCTTGTTTACAGAGAGTGATAGTGAGGAGAGCATGGGTTGTTTATACAGATGCTCTTTGGGAGCTTTATTGGCAGCTGGAGTGGAGTGAAAACAAAGCCTTGTCTTAAAAGATTATAAATGAACTTGCTTTAAATTTAATAAAAAGTTTTGAATGCCAGAGTGGCAGTGTTTACAAGTTGGAAGAATGGCACAACATGAAAAAGAAACCTTAACATTGCAAAAGATTATGTTTGAAATTCAAAAATTATTAGAAGTAACAAAGAAAATTGAGAGGAGATTGGAGAACATAGATCGTAGAACAGTAAAATTTGATGAAAAAATTGAGGATGTTCATCAAATGAAGAAAGTGGAGGTCAGAGTTCTAAAAACTGAAGGAAAAAATAAACAAAGAGACAAGAAAATTGTTGATACTGACAGTGAACTGAGCGTGGTTGGAAATGGAAATAGTGGAATATGGAAAGGGGAGATAGATGGATTGGAGCTCTAACCCAGATTTCAAAGTATAGAAGAAGAAAAGAGAGAAGAATTTATGGAACTACAGAGAGAAATCTTGTCAGAAGTACTAGTGATAACCAACGATAAGCTGATCGAAGAAGCAGATGGAGGGTTTCGAGTTTATACAAGATATGCAATAAGTTGCGAAGAGAAGTCCATACAAAGCTTACTAAGGAAATAACCAGAATACTAATGCCACAAATGGCAAGAGACATAAGACTGCACTATTACTGGAAAGACACAGGTTAATGTAATGAAAGCTTATAATAAAAAAATTAAGTGAAATTTAGTTAAATTTAGAACATTATGTATAAAATAAAGTGATAATGGATATAGTTAAATTGATTGATAATGATAATAATGCATATATATGTATTGGTTTGATGAGGAAATTTGATATAAATTGCAAATGGTGACTACAAAAGAAGGTTTAGAAACTGTTATTAAATATAACCAATTTTTATTTAGAACATGTTATAAAGATGTAATGTTACTGGATGATATTGGGAAGAGCTAATGGAATGCGGTGTTGCTTTAAATCTGGAATATTTTATATAAAAGGACGTAAAAACAATTATAGTCAAATGAAGGTTGAGGTATGATGATAGTAATATATATATAAATATATTTGATTTAAAATATATGATTTGATATGAATTGTAGGTGAGGACTGTGTAAGGGATGCACGCAAGTTTTTGCAACCAATCAACACACTTTATACAACTTGTAATGGAAGATGGTTTTGTGGTTTGGTTTTTTTGTATTTTGTCTGTTTGTGTTTATTCAAAAATAAAAAAAATCTTTATTAAAAAAGAGCTGAATAAATTTTTTGGATGAGAACTGAAACTTCTTCAAAGAAAAACTAGAAAGTCCAGTTGCCTTTTGAAAAGCACCTATGAGACATCTTGAGAATATCATGGAAATGGATCATGGAACAAATCAAAGTTCTCACTCAAAGCACAAAAACCAATCTCAAAATATCATACTTTGGATCCATTATTTGAAGAGATAATTCTCTTTAAAAGTCTATAATGCTGGAAATGTGGAAAGAGAACAATCAGCAGGAAAGTTAATGGTTTCATACAGCAACACTGTACCATTACCAATTGGCTTGAATTTGATAGGAATAATCATCTAAAGCACTAAGGCAAATTAATAAGATGATGCAGTTATCATTAATAATATTCCTTCCATTCCTATTTTAATAAAAAATACCTCAGCCTTTGAGTTTTATGATAGAGGCTCAGGTTCTATGTATCAACCAGTTAATATTATTCAGAACAGAATAGTTAATGGTATAAATTATGCCCTTGGCCAGCTTCATTTACGGACGTTTTCTAAATTCTACTAGAGTTTATTCTTTCAAATCTCAGTATTTCAGAATTAGTTTAATATAACAAGCATTTTAACCTACAATTCAGAAACAAATTGTGAGCAACACAAGAGATCTCATAATATTCAATGATTTACAAACTTATAATTGGAAGAAACCACCACTGCTCTTTCCAAATGGTAATAAACATAAACATTTCAGTTTATGTTTAAAAACCATTTAAATGGTAAAAATCTGTCTTTTAAAAAATTAAAATGTATTAATGTGAGCTTAAATCTAAACTCTATATAAGGTACTTCTAAAAAGGAAATAAGACTGAATGGAATCAATGTGCAATTCTCATCTCTGCTGCAGGAAAAATCAGATGACTGACTAAAAGTAAAAAAAAAATCATAAAACTTACATAGTTCCTTCCTTTGCAACTGCTGCCTGTTCTGATTATGTACATCTATCTTGAAAACAGTTTTACATCATGCAGTAAGTTTTTCTGTGGCTGCTATGATAAGAAAACTTTCAGCTCAACACCAGTGTGAGCAAGAGGTATCTTTGTACACAAATACTTCCTGTTTTCATTCTATGATCAAATATGTTATTTGCAGGGGACAGCACTTGAGAAAGGAAAACAGAGATGTCTGAAAGACTAATTGAGTGTACTAAGGGGCTGTTTGGCATTGAAGAAAAAAATAGCTTTCCAAGGCTATGTATAAACCTTGCATGGGTCAGATTTCTTGCTGTTCCTTTTCTTTAACTCTCTTTGAAGTGAAATAACAACAGCCTTAATGCCAGGTTTACCTTTCTGATATCATAATCTTTATGTACTTCTGAAAAGCTTATACTACCAGGTTAGGATTTCCTTTACCCACTCAAACACTGGATATTATCCAGAATAAGCAAGTATGCTTCCAAGCAATTCATCCTCAGATCCTTTCATCTTCCTGTACTATTGTAATATCATACATAAGGCAGTTCCCAATTGCATAATAAGAACACGATTGAATTATAATGGAAGCAGAGGAAATGTGTGTAAAAAATAGTTTTGCATATAGCCTACTATTTGTATTTTTGAAGTTGTTCCAAAAATAGGATTGTGGAATTGTAATATTTATAATTAGGAGATAACATTATGAAATGTTAATGTCAATGGGTCAAATTAATTCATGAAGAATTATAATCAAGTTTCAAAAGAACTTTTGTTAATATACATAAGCAGTACAATTAAGTTTGAATTGTATTGTAGAATATTTATTGCACTAAATATTGTTAATAGAAGAATATATGTGTAAGTATGTATATTTGTACCTAATCAAATATTTCACATACAAATTTTTTTTGTGACTTAAAGAGTTTTTCTCAGTCCTTTGCCTGCGGGGCCAAGAGTAGGTTAATGATTTTTGTCATACTGAAACTAACAACTAACAATTGCTACAGTTGGCCTTTAGTATTTTATTTGTCCTTTTCAGGTATTCAAAATAGGTGACAATAGCTTGCAGTTGAGAACATATGTAGAGAGACCCCTGTGGGTTATGGAAAAAGTTGTTCCATACTGGTTGGGTGTTTGAAAAAAAAATACAGCCAGAGTCCTTTTATGTTCCTTTCATTAATGAGAATGCATGAATGTCAAAATGCACCAATGGGCCATTCAAGGGGCAAAGTCTTAGCAGCCCCTTCTTTAAGAACACATCCTGGGATGTAAAATACATTTGCTTAACAAATTAAAATAATGAGATAATTCAATTAGTTTCTTCTTTAAAGAAAGAGCGAAAAGGGTACATTGTAAGATTATTGTAATAGAAGAATAGGTCACACAGCACAAAAGGGTGGACCAACCTATTTGAAATAAGGTTAGAGAAGTAATGAACAGAAAAAGTTTAAAATTAGAAGCTGTTTTTATAATGAATTTTCTCTTAAACAATATTTATAAAGTTAACATTTATTTTTGGGGTTGGAGAAAAGTTATATTTTGAAAGAACTACATTGCTTGAGAACCACAAAGAAAAAAAATAAAGAAATGAGACACTATTTAAGAGGAAGATTTTTTTTCCTTGTCTACGTGCATTTAGAGCAAACTTCTTTTGAATTTTCAATTCACTAATCAGAGGTCTGCACTATCATTCTGAAGCTCAAGAATTATTAGTACATTCTTTGACATCTATAAACTCATTAAAACCTAGATGGTAATTTTTTTAACTTATTTAAAGCTTTTCTTTAAGTCATAAATTTCTTTAAGTCATTTAAAGTGAGTTTTAAAAATCTACACAAATTTCAAGACAAACTATCCTGGAAAATGATATTCAAGATACAATATACACAAATTCTTCTACTGGAAGCTATTTAGAACAAAAAGCAACGGAGAAATCTATAGAAATGATGAAGAAGATTTGGTGAGAGAAATTAACATTAAGCTTAAGTGAACTGAAAGAAATTACTCCTAGCCCCCATTTTTTTCTTATCGTTGTGCTGCTCTTCAACCACTTCCTTAACTTAAAAAAAAATCATTCCTGTTACACTCAACTTCCAAATTAAAAACATTTTACAGGTTAGTAAATCTCCAGCTGAGGTGATGTAGCAAAGAACAGCTGTGAAGTAATTTTGATAATGATGAGAATAATAAGCACATGGCAAGGTTCAGGGCTTTGCTGTTGCAGCTTCAGTGCTCTTGAATAGATAAAAGTGATTAAATACTCCTGATTATCCCTGACCAATATGTAATGGATTTACAGCCCTTTCAATTAGTCAGTATTTGCTTAGGACTCATTATTTTGTCTTTGGTTAAGTAATCAGCCCAGAGACTCATGTTCTGTCTAATTCCTCTGAGCCAACTGGGTACTATGGGGCACCTGACCTTTGGAATGGCCATAGCTGGAAGGCAAAAATAACTACTACTGGAGCAGAGAAGCTGGCTATTTGGAATAATCCTGACCCTTTAGGCCAGATCAATTCACCTTAGTTTGCTAATAACGCTCTTATATCAAAATGAAGATTTAGAATTGTGGATCTATTGGTGCCTAGTCACTAAAGCTGTTCTACCAGCTTCTGAGAAATGTTGAGTAGTCACTACCATAAGTAAAACAGGTATCCTCAAAGTGATTATGACACTGAAATTAATTACCATATGAACAAAAATGTATAATGTTAATACAGCTAGTCCTCAACTTACAATGGTTCATTTAGTGACTGTTTGAAGTTACAATGGCATTGGAAAAAAGTGACTTATGACTGGTTTTCAGCATCCCATGGCCAAGTGATCAAAATTCAGATGCTTGGCAACTATTTATGACAGATGCAGTGTCCTGGAATACGTTTTGTGACCTTCTCATAAGCAAAGTCAATGGGGAAGCAAGATTCACTTAACAACCATGTTACTAACTTAATAACCACAGTGATTCATTAAACAATTGTGGCAAGAAAGTTGTAAAAAGAAACAAAACTCACTTAACAGCTGTCTTGCTTAGCAACAGAAATTTTTGGCCTCAATTGTGGTTGTAAGTCAAAGACTACCGGTAATTATAAGTTACCATTGTGATAGTTCACAGTGGGCTTTCTTTTAAATTATTAGTCCTAAGAATATATTTTCTATTTCCATGTAAAATTTACTGTTTTTGCAGAAATAAATAAATAAATAAATAAATAAATAAATAAATAAATATATTCATGCGTAAATGGTAATAGTAAACAAAATACCATCTCAAAATACAAGTTGCAAACAGCATAGCTTGCTATTCAAATATTTCTTTCCCGATTTTTAACCCTAAAGTCAATAAGGCTAGCTTTTCAAATAAGGGTTTAAAAGAGCAATTTAAACAGACAGGATTGAGAAGGATATCCTTATTACGACACAACAATATTTTCTATAGAACTTCTGTATCTTATTGGATTATATATACCAAAGTACTATACTTTCCAAAATGAATATACCACCACTATTCTGAAAGGTCTAATCTAGGGACTAATCACATCTGTTTAATTCTGGGAAAATCTGAAGCTCACATTAAATAACATAAATCATACCCGGAACTGCTTGGTTCACAATAATCCTTGAAAAGTTATTTAAGCTTGGCTGACCCTTCACTGATGACCACATATTTTCTGTATGTATGTTTGTGAAATCTAGGACCATTAACCAATCTTCTCCAAGTTAGTATCTTCCAGATGTGCTAAGAATTAAAGAAAATAAAGGCCAGCACATATGGAAGGTACCAGCTTGGGAGAAGCTATCATATAGATTTATACTGTTTGCAAAAGACGCCAAAATTAATTAACTTTTATGTTTCATTGAATTTTTTTTACTTGAGGTCATTCATGTATCATTCACACACATATCACTCGAAAATTTACATCACAGTAAAATATAAACTTACAATATCTGAATACATTTTATTCTATTTTATTTATTGAATTTATACAGCCTCACATCTCATGTTTATGACTCAAAGCAGTATCCAAAATAAAAAATAGAACTATACAAACAACCTAATTAAAACAAAACCCATTAAATTAAGGTAGTCATCATTTAGCAATCATTCAGAGTTACAACAAGAATTAAAAAGAAACTTTGCAACTAAAACTCACATTTGAAACCTTTGTGGATCTGTGAGGCTAAGGAAAAGTGAATTAGAATTGTAAAGGATGTTTCACATAGCAACCGCTTTGCTTAACAACACAGTTGCTTTCCCAATTGTGGTCACTAAATGAAGACTACCTGTACAATAAAAACAGTTAAAATTATATAATAACAAAAAAATCAAGGGAGAGTGCTTTCTAAACTTATGCACAATGGAACATTTTATGGGAATCCCATGAGATCCCCAGACCCAATGGCAAAATCAAATTTTGTTTTATATTAAAGTAATAAGTGAATAGATATATACATTCTGAAAGAAAAATTAACTATAAGGTCTTTCGTTCAAAAGAATTCTTTAAATTCTTTTAAAAGTCCACTTACTGTGAGATGTTGGAAAAGCCACGCTCTCATTATATTTGTTGCTACTTTAGGGAAGATTCCTCTTTTCTTTTGACGTTTTTTATCCTTGTCTGGATCATCATCATCACCTGTGCCGGGAGAAGCTACACTGTTGTCTAAACCATCCCCTAAAAGAAAAAGAAATGGGACAAGAGATAATAAACAACCACTGTAAACCCATTTGATTAATCAGATTAACTACTCAAGCACTAATGAACTGTTATTCATATATGAACATTCAGTATTTTTAATGTCTTAAATATATTTTTGATAGAAATATAAAAAGTCAGAAATCATTGCCTATCCAAATATTAATTTTATATTGCATACAAACACAGACCATTAATTCAATTATAGATATGTATTTCAAATGGTGCAATATCTCTTTGTAAGTTATAGAATACAATATTTGAAAATTTACCATGAGAAAACCTATTTACTATAAATGCATTCCTTGCAGTCATCAAGTTAAATGTTCTGTGGTCTATATATTTTGAACCCTCTGCATAGGTGACAATAAATATTTCACTGTTCAATGAATGTAACGTATTATCAGCTCATCCATTCCCTATACGCTGTCATCTACCTATAGTGCATACATGTATGTAAGCTTGTACATGCAAGTCCGCAAACACAAACATATCTAGCATGATCCTAAACAGTTATTGCAAGACAGGAAAACCTTTGTGTCTGCATCAGTGATTATTATCCTATTTCTTTAAAAAAAATGAACATCAAGGTAGGGTGCTCACTTAATCAGAACTTTCCATCAACATCTTTCTCTTCAATGGTTTTTCCTGGCATTAATTGTGCATTAGCAAAAAATCATTTACTTTTAACAGTCATAGTTATTTTTTCTTGCCCTCCAGCAAAAATGCCTTGAAAGCATGCCTGGAGGGCATCTAAATTATGTATCTGAAAAACTCTTCTGGCAAGGCATTGCAGGACCCCTACTTTCTTAAAATTCATACGAGCACGTCTTCCTGTTTTTGGGAAGGCATCAATCAAGAGCAGCAATATATGCCATATTCCTACATTAATATTTGAACTAATAACTCTTAAAAAAAGGAAAGAAACAAGATCCGACTTGTGGCATAATCAAATGCAAAATAAATGAAGAATACTGGGACAGCACTGAGACTTTATAGATTGCTGTGTTTTCCTTACACATCATTAGCCCGGAGCCACACGAAAGAGGAAAACAGAGAAGTGGAGAGTTTATGCTCCCTGCTGGTGTTTAAGAAGCTGAGGTCCTGGAAGGACATCTGGGAATTGCACTGAGACGGTGGTTTTGTAATTTAAGAATAGACATTCATTAGCAGTAAATGCCATAAATCCCATGCTAAGTAAAAACCTTGTCCAAGAAAGCCTAAAACAATAAACTCTGTGCTCAATGTAGCCTGAGTCAGAGGCTTCATAGCTTCCGGAGGAATGCTACAGACCCACAAACTAATTCCTGTAGCCTCTTCTAGTTCTTTAGCACTGCTAAATTAAATGCATTACAATTATACAGTCTATTTTCCTCCAAACTTTAAATTTTATTTCTCCTTTATCTGTTCTACTCACACACCTCTTCTTTGGTATGTCTTAAGCATACATGCATGAATGCATCAGGGTTGCAACTACCTAACCCTCTTTTTTTTTTAAAAAAGAAAGAAACAAAAAACTCCTGAGCAAAGAGCTGGAAGATTAATTTTATTGACATTCCCATTTTAACTGCAATGTGATATCTTCCATCACATAGAAAAGATGGTCCTCACTATTTACAGAATGACAGGCCATTTCATTACAACCACCCTGCCCCAAGGCTGAGTAGTTCCTTTCCATCTGCCAAAGGGGACTGGCTTTTCTCTCCCCCTCCCCTTTTTGACTTATGGCAAATAAAAGGTAAATAGAAAGGTTGAAGAGCAATCTAAGGAAAAGACATCAGACCATCTTCAGCTATCTGCTTTGGAAAAATGCTATTTTAGAAGGTTTTTTTTCCCTAGTAGCCTACCACCCTACATCTATGCGTCCATAAGCATAAATCCTTTTACAGTCATACCAATTCCACTATGCCAAGGAACTGCTGCAAGGCAAATTTTCACAACATTAATGGCTTCTGACTGCTCCTTGGCAACCCTAGCATTTTAACCTGGGTGGATGTGCTCCCAAAATACAGAGACTGGAGCTATCTCATCAGCTGTTCATATGACACAGATGGAGAGTGGCTATTAGGAGCCAGGCAATGGGCCTTGGGGATCTGAGGTGCTGTACTGTAGCCTCAGGCAATTTTGAAAAACAGTACCCAGAGATGGAGGGGCAAATACAATCTACGGCAAAAGTGCAAGTTTGAAATCAGTAGGCCTATCCATTGTCTAGATAAAGATATCTTTGTCTTCACTAAAAATCTATGTATGCATGTAGATAATGGCTGAAAATAGAAAAGAATACTTCCTTAACCTGTCTCCTTTTCTCAGATAGATGAAAACCACTCCAAAATTATGCAAATGAACTCATGCACTGTTTCTCTCTAGGCCAATGATTATGTGTGTGTGTATTCATGGAGATTTTGGATGTTATGTACGGCATAATTTGGACCTTCAAAATGATCAAGATAGCACTTTAGTTTTAAAATTGATATTAAGAGATGATTACACAGCCTGATTCAGATTCCTCTAGTTAAACTTGGCTAACATTTACTTTCGTACACTGTAAACTATTAGAAGTTAATTGTCAGTAATGACTTTAACTCAACATACACAGAAACTATTTATATAAGAACAAAACTAGATATTGGAAACAAAATGATAATTAAAATTCTACAAGCATCAATAACTGATTTTTAATAGGGATAATCACACTATAATGGTAAAGCATAAACCTGACAGCTGCATTATAAATGAAGAAATATTTAGCATAACACTTTTAGATTCCATTAAAATTAAACACTGTGGAGCTACACCTTATATATAACAAGTTCAAAAGTAGAATTAGTCTGAATCGAGACCAAAGTTGGTGAACTGTGAATTATTATGAAAAAAAGCATATACCTATATCAATAAATCCTATTATCCCAAGCAAACTTTAGTTATTAACCAAAAACCAAGGCAAAAAACAAAACAAGCAATGAAACAAAAAGCTGCGGTACTCAGTGTTTGATACAGAAGCATAATTACAAACTAAATGTCTATTTAACAGGAAGGTTGAAAAATCTTATTCCTGACACTCAACACCTTTTAAACTAATAGTTAAGTCTGTCTCTCTGAGTTGCTGATTATCTCTGCATATACAAAGTTCTAAACTTGAAAAGATTACTAACATTTTTACTTAATGTTGTAAAACTGGTTAGTTCTGTACGTTATACACTTTCTACTCTTTTTTAACCCTCTGTAAAAAAATGGAACACACAGAACATGGATTTCCAAAGGCACTAATTTAAAAACAAACATTCCCAAAAAGGATAGGTTTATGAGTTTGTATGTGCACGTGTGCACACCTGTATGTGCCTGTGTGTGAGAGGAATTAAACTTTCATTCTTAGAAAGACATTCGTACACATCCATGTCGTTCAACATCCACAGACCTCAGGAATCTTCTAGGAATGGATGATCCATGCCCCCAGAAGATTTTGTTATATGTTGCATTTCATGGTAGGTATTTTGCAACACAACCTCCCCAGCAGCAATGCACAAAGCTTTCAATCTTCTCCTAGATCTCAACCACTGTTGTGTTATACAGTATACTTCCTCCAGGAACAACGTAGAGCAGTTGTATGTAATGCTGTTGCTGGCATGACTATTTCCCATTGGCTTTCTAACTATGTTTTCAAAGGGAGTATATACAATAAAAAGAGCTAAATGCATAGTGTTTTTCTTTAAAAAAACCTGACCGAATTGCCTCTGTTATTCTAAGAAACTGTGGACAATTATTCCTCACCCTATATAGATGGTAATTTTTGAATATCTGTTCACTTAACTTACATTTTCATATATATTTGGTAGAAGAAACATAAAAATTGCAGTGTCATAACTGGATTTTTGGCTTGTGTGAAATTTTATAAAGAATTATAAATTCTGTCTGATATATTGTAAATATATCCTTTTTAAATTTAGTAACTTAAGTCTAAATGTTTTGTGTGTCACTTTGTACATTAGTTTGCAATGGGTAAAAATGTGTCAAGTTACTTTGCACTTCTGATCTGTCACTATATAGCACCTTAAAAATTCCCGAGGTGAACAGAAAAATGTGACAAATAACAATTAATAACAACAGATATCTGAACTCTGAACAAGAACTACTCATATCCAACACTCTTGGGAATATAATATAAACTACAGTTCAAAAAGATCCTGCATTTTAACCTTACAATCAGACTTGCATCATTTTCATGTAAGCCCAGCTGCTATCCAAACATTACACAGAACAGAAAAAACCACACACATTTGTTTTAACTACAGGAACAGATTAATATAAACATAATGCAGTTTGTTTAAAAAGTTAAGGAAAAGGGAAAACAGGTTCATGTCTTTATTGCAGAAGCATAGCATTTGAAATAAAAAGCAAATAAGTGCATCAATCCTATGAGAACTAGACTGCAAAAGGTGTTTTTTTTTTTTAAAAAAAGAAAAGCATAGTAGAGAAAAGCTATGGCAAAACATTTTCCTATTGCTGTTAAAAAAATTACACAAATATATCCATGAAGTTATCAAATATCAAGCTCAACTTGATGAAAAGTTTAAAAAGTATTTAAATCCAAATGAAACTTAGTTTTGAATAGAAATAAATAGGAGTATTACAATTATTTAGATGAACACTTTGCTCAGCATATTATTTAGACCTATAATCTTTTCAGAATAAACAGTATTTTAGTTACTGCCATTCATAGAATAAGAACAATTTTAAGAGAAATTAAAAACTGGAAATTAATTTTCAGTAATTTTCCCAAAAGCATCTGAAAAATTATGTGGGGTAATCCAAAATGAGAAGTTGTACAGGTAGTTCTTGATGTATGACCACAATTAAGCCCAAAAGTTGTTAAGTGAGACATTTTCTAAATGAGTTTTGCTCTACTTTATGACCTTTGATGTCACAGTTGTTAAGTGAATCACTGCAGTTGTTAAGTCAGTAACAGGGTTGTTAAGTAAATCTGGCTTTCCCATTGACTTTGCTTGACAGGTCACAAAGGTGATCACATGACTCCAGGACACTGCAACCGTCATAAATATAAATCAGTTGCAAGCATCTGAATTTTAATCAAGTGGCCATGGGGATGCTGCAAAGGTCATAATTCACTTTTTTCAATGCTATTATAACTTTGAATAGTCACTAAACAAATGGTTGTAAGTCAGGGACTGCCTGCATTTGCTATACAGAAGTATCATTTGCACAGTATGCTACTAGTTCCTTTGATTTCTAAATGCCACCCATTACAGAAAAGACTCCTTCCGGATCAAGAAATATTAGAAATTCTTATGTTTAGAACCCCATCCATACATTGCATATAAGTTTAAGTTACAGTAATAGTTTTTTCTACTACATAGAGCTAATTATGTAATAATTACAAAGAATGGAAACTATATAATGGGGAATTAAGATATTTAGGTATTTAACAATGATTGTAAATTAATGCTCTTTCTGGATTGTTTATTTCATAAATGAACAAGGAAATAATCCAGCTCTGGAATACTTCTACTTCTGCAAAATATATGTTTGCTAAGAATATGTGCGGAATTTTGCTAACCTTTTTGCTATTTGCAACAAAAAACATTTTGCAGCCTTACACTTGATTCTGACCATGGGTAACCTAAACAATAAATGTCATAATGGGAGTATAACAACTTTTACTCCAGCACAATGTCATAATAGCAGCTATTATGAGCTGCCAGAGGCCAGCAGTCTCATAGAAAACTGCAGTGCTTCTATGTCACCGTCGTTCACACCAAATGCAGCAGTACTCCATTATTAGGGCAGAATTAAGAAGAAACAAGATGTGGTGGTTTTATTTACATACACCATTCTAAAAGTCCTCCAGTGTTCATTCCATCAGCAGACTTTCTGCATGCATGTGTACTTAAACTATAGAAATAAAAGAAATAAATTGCAATTGGGTGGATTTAACACACTTCATTTAAAAAGGCCCAAGCAATACATGGTTCATGATAAACCATGATACTATTCAATGTCACTATTCTAAGAGTTACATCACTTAGTAGCTTAGTATATAGAATTTTAGTTAAGATACTGTAATGTGAGTTATTTTTTCCCTTAATTACTCTAATTAATGTAATTGTTCGAAATAAGTTGCCATCTATGTTATTTAGACAAAACAAAAAAAACTTCAGGTCTACTGGATATCTGTTTTTCCATTTTCTTATAGACTTCAGTAAATTATACCTATAGCTGAGAAAGATTACTTGAAGATATAGACATATATTTGTACAATAATTTTCCTTGCAGAAGATTTTGCAATATTAGTATTAAGTTATAGATCCTCAATTTTACCTCATCAATGTTCTTGAGAGGGACATTCTCCCTGCAAAATTCTATTACAGAAAATGAAACAAATTTTATAATTGTTTAGTTCACTTCTTTTACTAATCAGCTATGGCTATGCTATATCATCTATACATGTTAATTTTTTGGGGGGGGGGGCTGAATTCTGTTTTCTTCTGTGTAATTCATTGAAAATGAAATACTTCACATGCAACATTTACAAACTGTGTGGGTTTTCTGACATTAGAGAAGGGATGGTGAACCGGGCCACCTTTTCCATACTCAAAAGAGACTGAAAAACAGTTTTCATAGTCTTACCTCAAGTTTTTCTGGCCTTGAACACCCTCCCCCCAGGGTATGAGTAGAAAGAGAAAAAAGAAGGGAATTTAAACTCCTTTCTCTTCAACTTTTCAGGCGGTATAAGCAGCATTTAGCAAATTCAGCCCCCAAATGGCTCCAAATGCTCTGAGCTGCAGGGGCTCATCCTTTGTTAGCCTCCTTCTATTTACACAGGATTTACACAGGCTCTGGACTGAAGAGACCACATGTTTCTGACAGAAAGCATTTTCATTCATGCTGCATCAGGCAACAGGATTGTATGCACTGCTGCTTCAGGCTGACCTGAGATTAGAGATTTCAGCAACACTGTGATGGTAACAATCTACTAACCCAGAATTATCCATGGAGATTTTTCTGCCACTCACATTATATCTAATGTGGTTACAGAGATGAAATTTCTTAAGGACCTATTAAGATCTAGCTATTGTCAAGAAAATCCCTCCGCTCCACCAATAAACAAGACCAAAGAAAGTACATTTTGAAATCAGGCTGGTGTTTGGATTAAAACCAATTCACCCACTGATTGAAGACAAAAACTGTAAAAGCAGACAGATGGACACATATGTAAATGCAGACCTATTTTTCTCTCTATTATTTCTAAATTAGTTAATAGTACAGTTAATAATTTAGTTAACTAGTCTTCATTATCAGATTAAGTAATGTCACTAAAGCACATTTATTTCATTTATTTAATATTATTCAATAATATGAAATGATTACATTTTAAAGAGATCTTTATTAGACATTAATGTTAAAATCTAATATGTACAAAATTGCTTTGAAAAAGGCATTTTATATCTATATCTATGTCTCTTTCCTATGTATCTCGTGGGCATATCTTAACAAGACACACAATATGGTGTGAAAAAGAAACTTCTTTTTAGTATCATCTTAGGTAAATTATTTCCCCCTTAATATACTTTTATTCCAAATTCACAAGAAAGATTGGATCTGGTTATACAGAACAGAGCAAAGTAATTGAAGAATAAAATGCTTTTTCAGTTATTTTCCCTATTTGCTAAGTTTATGAAATAATTTAGACTTACTAAACCACCAATATCTCTGTAAACTACACAAGTAAATATATAGATGATGTTTAAAATTCTTCACAATATCTCATAATTAACTCACTTGGGGATTCCATTAATTCATTTTATAGAGCTTAATCCCAGCAAATTCTAAGATATTAAGAAATCTAAGGAATAGTAAAGATAAAGGCTACTTTAAGTTCCAGCTTTCAAATTCAGTTCTCTTGGCAGTGCCCTGTCTAATGCTACAGCTTTTAAAAATATAGTTCACTACCCGTGTCACATTTCTAGAAGCAAAAGTTCATAATTTTCAGCCCCCCCACTCAGAACACAGCTATCTTAAAGTCATCCAAAGAATGTGACAGATACTATCATTATTCTTGCTGCAACACGAAGAAAGAAAGACCAAAAGGAGGAAGTCACAGAGATCAGATTACTAAAATCCATAAAGCTTTGTGCAGAATGTCTCCAAATATTAGTTAAGAAATTCTTTAGAAAATTTAATCTAATATTTTAGAGTACAGATATATTTAAAGTCTTTTAGAAACTGTATGTTACCAGAGTCTAACACTGCCAATTTAAATTTAACTTGTATTCAAATGTTCTAAAATTTACTGTTTTGTTTTAAATAGAAGAAACTCATAACCTGGGCAAGGTAATACAGGTAAGGTAGGGAATAACAAGTAACATGTAGGGAATAACAAGTAACATTATTTAGTTCCTGTGGCTTATCATGCTTCATTATACTTTGGTCAAGTGAAATTCTAGTAGAAAAATGTTCCTGTCTCTGTTTATTATGCAAAAACTTAGCATAGATTTGATATATTTTTGATAGCTGGCTAAGGTTAAATAGAAGAGTAGGCAATCTTATGACCTCCAGATGTTTTAGACTTCAACTTCCATCTGCCTACTTCAAATAATGAATGGGAAGGGATTATGAGGATAGCATTTAAAACAGCTTGCTTTCTCTTTAAGATTAGTAAATGTTTTATAAGTTTGAGCAATTATCAATGTAAATACTACATTTTTATAGGGTAGCATTCTATTGTTTTCCAACAAAATACAATTTAAGCTATACTTTTTATTTAATCATTAGTCACCAAGTACGGTAGTTGTATTTATTGTGGCACAGTTGTATTCAATGGAATTACCTGCTTCTAAGTATCTGGTTATTTTTTATAATTTTATAGAGCTTCCAAAGAGCTTTCTGCAAGTCAACATACCTTTTAACTAATTAAATAAGAAGAAAAATCAGATAACATTCCAATGAAAAGTTGAACAGAATTAGTGAAAAACTTGTAATTATAAAAATTATTTATCAGATTTTTAAATAAAATATTAGAGATGAGTACTGAGTTAGACTTCAATTTTAAACATACCATTTTTATCTGAAGGAAGATTTAAGTACAATACCTAAATTTATTATTACTTTTATTCTAATGGTCTTTTTACCTGGTTTTAGGTTCTAAACTAAAAAACTATCTAATTAGTTTTCTACATTCAGGAAGTTTCTTAAAGAGCAGCTCCCCATCTCCCTTATAGAGTGATGTAAAACGCAGAAATGCATTTTTGAAACCGAGTATCTTTTACACCACAGCAATTTGTAACATATAGTGGAAGTCAGCTGATGTTGTAATTAAATGCTCATCCACAAATTGTCTTTGGAACATAGTCCACATAGTCCTAATTTTGATCTTGTGAAAACTTTCATTGTTGAATGTAGATGTCTTTAGGTTTTCAGTGCAAATAGGAAAGGCAGTTGCAGGAGACTTGGAGTGAAAATGTCCAAATAGTGTCTACAATAGTGTGATCAGAGCCCCACCCATTGTTGCATGTCATACATGCAATATACATAAAAAAGGTCAAGGTATCAACTTTACTGGCTAATCTCAACACTCCCTTCAAATATGCATATATGTGCACCCACAAAGTAAAAGATTGAGTATACATAAAATTAAAATTATCCCAAGTAGTGATAATAATAATAAATGTAGGCACCATAAAACTCAGGCTTGAAACTGGCAAGCAGTCTTGGACAAGCTTGCTGTCTTGGTTTGATGCACTCCTGGCATAGACTGGGTCAGAGCTCCTGAAGGGGGATAGTAGGCTGTCAGTCCTTTCCTACACTTGTAGTTGCACCCAAATGCTCATGATTGCACCCACTAGACACACATCTGGCACAACGCCAGATTGTCTCATGCATGGAGGAAGACCTCTCTCCAAAAAGGTTTAATATTTCTTGAATCTCAGGTTCTACAAGATCCTTGATTGTTGTCAACTTAGTAAAACATTAAAATTGTAATAATTCAAGTTTAAATCCAGAGAAGAAGCAAGGAATGGAAAAATGAAAGCGGGGGGAGGGGGCATAATTTTTTTTGTATCTCTTATTTTTATTACAATATCAAATTGTAAAATGAAAGAAACAATTTTAAACATTGTAATAATTGACTAATATATTAAATTATAAACTGTAAGCATGTATGTATAAAGTCAGTTTGGTGTACTGAGGTAGACTAGAAACCAGGAGATGGATATTGTCCTGTTTAAGAATACATGAAGAATATTTAATAATTATATTTGCATTTTCCCATTAAAACATATATCTTCATCTTCAGTAGTTAAGAAGTGCATTGTATTATATTTTAATTTTTTTTAAAAAATCAACTTCTTTTATACTTTCTAGAGCAAGCTTCCCTAATGGGAAGGGTTCCACATACTTTGAAACTGAAAATCAATGAATATCAAGCCAGTGAAACTTCTTTCTTAAAATGGTCTGATTTAAGAATGCTGCATTATAGAATCAGATAATGGAACATATTAATAAAGACTAGCTGATAACTAAAAGTATTGTTAACTATGGTTATACTGCATAGTTTGTGTGTGTGTGTGTGTTTGTGTGTGTGTGTGTGTGTGTGTGTGTGTGTGCGCACATATACTTTTATTGCTGAGATACTGGTGATCATTTCTATTGTCTGAAAGCATGATATACATATAATTGAAAGCATATGCTGCAAATCTGAAATAAACTCAAGCTTTGTGAAACAGGAAAAAGGGCCTTGCTAACAAATTATACTTGATATAATTGAACGTATACAATTCAATATATTTGAAAAATAATGTTAACAGTTTCTTCTTAAGAGAAATAAAATAAAATGAACTATAGAGCACCTAAAGTTCTAGATATGACTACCGAAACATAACAGGCCTATTCTGAAACTATATACAAGTAGTTGTTTTAAATAAATACATTTACATATAATGCAAGAGGGGGGAGGGAGAGAGAGGAAGGAAGGAAAGGAGAGAGAGAGAGAGAGAGAGAGAGAGAGAGAGAGAGAGAGAGAGAGAGAAAGAGATCATAATTTATGAACATTAGATGCATGAAAGGCATAATTCTGTGGAAGTGTAGCTCCACCAGCTCCTCAACAGTGGCAATTAATCTCCAGTAATAGATATATCCTAAAAGTATTCCACTGACCAGCAGCTATAACTGCCGAGATTCAAATACCGGCAGAAGCATTTTAAAAAGTTTTCTTTTAGGGATAAATCTGAATGGCCTTGCATGAGGCTATTCTCCAGCCTGATTAGTAGTAGCTGTAAATGTTCTCTTTAGTCAAAACAGCTTCAAATTCCCCCTCCTTTCTCCTGTTCTGTTTTAGTGGCTGCTAGATGTCACTGCTTAAGAATATACGTTTAGCCTCTGTAAAAGTGGATTGCCTGTGCTAGCTGAGTAGAAGAGTTTCAAATTAGGAACAGAGTATAAATCACTTGATTTAGAATCTTGCAAGTGACACTTTTGAAGTCCAGATCCATTTAAAGCACATTGATAACTTTAGGGAAAATTAGTATATCTCTTACAGAAATACATGATCTTTGAGCCTAAATAAGGCTATCCAATTTGCATTATTTATTTAATTTTGAAATAATGCCTCCTTCCCAATTTGGCCACCCCAATTCTAGTGACTCAATTTTTAGAACTTCACATTCTTAAAATCTGTAATAATTGTATTGCTTCCTATGCAATTAGTATATAATATTAATGTTAATATAATTGATAAAAATTATAATAATAACTAGGAATCAGATCAATTTGGGTTATTTGAGAGGAAGGTAGCTCCATACATATGCAATCTTCTTTCATTAGTAGCTGTTCATTTATGCATATCTAATTATACCAATAAAAGAACTAAATTTTCAGAAGGTGTGTATTGGGAAAATGTATATATTAAAGGAGAATACAAAATAACTCTGAATTTTGTATGAGCTTACATACCATAAGAGCTCCAACACCTATGCACAATGGGGTGGATTAACTCTCTGGGTGCTGCAGACATATTTAAACACCTCCTCCTAAAGTGTTCATTTGGCTGGCAGTCTGGAAAATGCCAGAATGTGAAGGGTTAAGTTGGAAAACTGATAGTTTTTTGCAGGTTTAATTTAAACCTTTTTACTTTAAATAAGTTATTGTTGTGATTTAGGAAGTACATTGTCATTCAAAATTTGCTAAAACCAATGGAAGAGAAGTTAGTAACTATTTCACTGAATTCAGATGTTTGAGCTGTTACGTGGAAAATGGTAATCATATATTAAAATGCCAGTGTAAATTGGATACATCTAGCATAAACATATACATAATAGATCTTTACATTCAATATAGTAAGACTATAAATAGCAAATATAAAATATAATGTATTTTAATAGGAAGTGGAAAATTAGAATATTTATCATGAGTAACAAATAAGGCCCCCATTTATCATACAAATTGAATTAATTTTATATTTATTTTAATTTAATCACAAAGTATATAACAAGGCTATATAAATATTTTCCATGTAAATTGCAAGTAAATCAAATTACCAGTAATCTACCCGATATACAGTATATTGAAAAAACCTGATTCCTGATAAACTTGACAAAATTGCAAGAAAACTAAAATTAAAAATCATGTCACACTGCTTTTGCTTTTTAAGTTTTATAAACATGCATGCATACATACATATATACACATTCACATAAGATATATAAGAACCTGGAAAATTTTACTGGAGGAAACAGCATTAAGGAAAAGGGATTAATCTGACTTTTCTACAGTACTGAACCATCAATGAATTCACATATGCAGGAACACCCACAGTACAATTCACTCATAAAACTAAGCCCAATATTTCACCTGTCTATTTTTTAGTAAAGAGAGAGAAAAATGCTAAATAAATTTGCATAATTTTCTATTTTGTGGTTGAAAAATATATACAAATTGCAGACTGATACTGAAAAAATAGATTTTGATACAATAAAATGTAATTGTAATCTATAAGATTTTTTAAATAAATACATCACATCTGAGATTTAAGAACTGGATACCAAGAAAACTAAGTTTTATTTACCTAGACAGGGCGGAGGCACTTTAGTCATCATTAGAAAGAACAATTGGCCCCAGGTTCAAGAAAAACATGTTTGTTGTACATATAAACTAATCCCATGATATCTACATGTTGCAGGTTATTAGTAACAAACATTATACATTATACTACATTAAACATTATACTACATAATGCTGGCTGATAACCACTGCTTCATATCTTTCCTCAATAAAAGCAGTAAACAAGAAATGTCTAGCTCTGATTCCTTTAGCATTGCATGGAAGCTAAGAATCCTGGATTATTCTACTACCATAGAAAATAAGACCCGGTCTTACATATTTTGGGGCTCCAAAATAAGCATTAGGACTTATTTTCAGGAAAACATGATATCAGGGTGATTAGCCCAACCGGGTGCAACACACCCGTCTGGCACGTACACAAAAGGTGGCAAGCACGCAGGGGCTGATGTCATCCAGCAGCAGCTGCAGCCCGCTATCCCCTTTCTCAGTACACTCTGGGGTTGTGCAGCCCATGCAGTGCAGATGAGTTGATTACCTGTATAAGCAGCAGATGGTGGCAGAAGCACAGGGGGGAAGCACACAATCTGGATGCACCACACGGGCCGTGGGAAATCCAAGTATCGATGGGCCGCAGGAGACTCATCTTCACGTCTCTTGGCTTGCTTGCGGCCAGATGGTACATTGGGATCACCTACCTTCTCCCACACCTCTGTTTCTGTCTTCTGCCGCATGAAGATGAGACTCCTGTGCCCCCCACCTGCTCTGGCCCACTGACTCTTGGTTTTCCTGTGGCCCTTGTGGCATGTCCAGGTCGCCTGCCTTCCCATCACACCTCTGCCTCCATCTGCTGCCACTTCTGCCACATGAAGATGAGCCTCCTGCAGCCACCCTCCCATCTCTAAGCTTTCCTGCAGCCCACATTGTGCATCCAGATAACATACTTCTCCCCCACCCCTGCCTGCTGCTTGGTCAGATAATCAACTCATTTATGTCTATTAATGCTGCTGGACACCATCGACCCCCATGCCCTCACCACCTTCAGTGCTGGCCATGCCCTCCAGCTGATGATGACCTTAATGAGGGCTTATTTTTGGGATAGGGGGTATATTAGGAGTACGCCAAAAATCAGGCTAGGGCTATTTTTGGGGTAACTCAGTAGAAGAATAGTGGGCTTCTTAGTCCATTGCTTGGCCATTATGAGAACAGACTGCTGAACTAGACAGGTCAAGGATTCAAATCCAGAAGACTACTGCTTTATGTTCTTGTTACTACCTTAAGAAATCCTAAATTAAACTTAGGCATTTTTATTTCTTTATCGTTTATCAAGATGTTCTGCTGTTCTAGTCCTTACGCATTATTCCTGCAGGTTACCAATTCCTAGCTTATTCTGAAAAATACCAAAACTTGACTAGAAGCTCTACCTCTTCATTTAGCTGTTCCTACTGCAAAAAGGGAGAAAACTTCCCAGAACTTCTCAAGATTCAAAAACCTAAATTTTGTTGAGTTTTCACAAGTTCTGAAAGCATGGGTCTTTTAGCAGGCTCTAGAGTAGGGTCTAAATATTTACTTCTTCATATTCACTTCTCCATAAGCAAGTGTCAGATATTCTCTCTAATGTGTGGCTATAATTATTTTTAATTAATTAATTATTAATTTAATTATTTTTACCTGGAAACTTACATCTGGGAATTTTCAGGAATGTGGAAAGTTGATGATTGGTGAATGGAAGTTAACTTGGAAGAATGGATCTACATGTAGGAATTGTAGAATTTGACAACAATCAAGGATCTTTATTATTTTTGGAAAATGTCTATGTGCTCACTAAGAATCAACACCAATTAAATTTGGCATCTCCAATATTTTTATCATTTTTAATTTTTTTTATCAACTCACTAATCAAAGACTCTTATCCATGCCCTCTGACCATTTGTGGTTGTTTTCCAATCTTTGGGAAGGCACAAAGCAAATTCTGCCACCTTTAGACTTTCCTTCCCAAAAGCTGTCATAAAAGTTTTAAAGAATTTTACACATATAGCAAATTTGCTCCTGAAGAGCACATGAACTGAACAATCCAAATCCCTTCAACATATTATCATCATGTATTCCAAATTTGGCCAAATACCTGAAAAAAGGTTTACTTCAGTGAAGTCTTACTTTGGTTTCTTATTGAAAAATATTTGCAGAAAGATGTACTTTTGCAGAGGTTTGCTTACATTGACTCTTCTAAAAAATGGTTAAAGGCATCTAGTACAAAACTTTCCTTATTTTTCTGAAATTTGTCAGATTTTATTTCCTTATATGGGGCTATTTTAACTATAAATTCCATCCAGCTTTAAGAGAGGAAGGAAGGGAAGGGTGTTTGCTGATTTTTAATGAAAGTTGTTGAGCAGCTTCAACATTTAAAATTAGATTTAGGTTTGAGTCAAAACAGAGAACTTCATAATCAATCCTATCTTTATTTATGGAAATATAAACATATTAGAGATTTCTGTTTATTTAATGATTGATTGGTTTTATTTAAGTAATACAGGAACAGGTAGTTTCATTTGGCTTCCTTTCCAACAGCAATTCATGCCAGCTTGAAACCATTTGTGTTCTGGCAAGTTTGTCAAAGATATTACTAATTTTATTTTGTTCTACTGTAATTATTACTGAGTATTATTTTATCATGTTTCTCCTAAAAACGACCCACCCCCAAAAGAAGCCCCCAGCACTGTTTTATATGCATGCATTAAAATTAAGCCCTACCCCCAAAGTTTGGCCCTATTTAAGCGCATATGCAGCTGGTCTGCGAAAGAAGTGGCCCAGAGGCCAGCCAAGGCACCTGGCTCTCTCCTTTTGTCCCTGTGGCCAGCCGAGGCCCATGAAAGAAGTGGCCCAGAAACCAGGCAAGGCATGGGGAGATTAGGACATCCCTCAAAAAGAAGGCCTAACCATTTTTGGGGGGGTCAAAACAAAATAACACTGTCATATTTTTGAAGAAACACAATAGTTTATATCTTTTTATATCTTTACGCTATTGTTGTTTCTTGCCACTTAACAAATAGTTTTATTTATATGTCAATTTGAATAACTTTTAGCTAGAAATGCTAGAGAAATATAAATACAATGGCATTGAAACAACTATAGGTATAAATATTTTTAAAATCCCTAAAATGTATTGAAGACTGAATAGATATAGTATAGAATTATATCATTCCCATTCTTACAGAGTTTTTTAAATTTACCTTTTAAAAAGGTCTATGTATATATTAAAGCTTTGAAAACAAAATAAGTAACTTTTAAATAGGCTTAGCTAATCTAGTATTCATAAGAAGTCATGATCCAATCCATGGAATTCAAACTTTTCCTTTACTTCACTGACAATTAAAATAATAGCAATAATGAATCTCTAAAGTGAATTATGCAATGTGAACGATTTGAAAAATGTGATTAAAATTGTACATGCATAATTATTTATCAGGGAGTAGGAGGCCTTGTGCTATCCTGGTTCACTTCCTTCCTCAACGGCCACTCTCAGTCAGTGTTGATAGGAGGGGAGAAATCCAGCCCTAACCCACTGCTTTGCGGGGTGCTGCAGGGCTCGGTACTCTCTCCATTCCTGTTCAATATTTATATGAAGCCACTGGGTGAGATCATCCATCACCATGGACTGAGATATCACCAATATGCTGATGATATTCAGCTGTATGTCTCAACCCATGGTGAGTTAAGTGATGCCATATCCTCCGTCTCTCACAGTGCCTGGAGGCTGTTATGGGTTGGATGAGGAGCAACGGGTTGAAACTAAACCCTGGCAAGACCAAGTGGCCCTGATTATGGGGTTCATTGACTTAGAGAGAATTGCCATCTTTGGTCTTGGATGGAGCGGCACTACCCCAAACTGACCCTGTGCATAATCTGGGGGTTCTCTTGGACTCAGAACTCCTGCTTGAAGAATAGGTGACGGTTGCAGCCAGGAGAGCCTTCACACAACTGCACGTTGTGCACCAGTTATGCCCTTTCCTGGACCGGCAATCCCTACTCACAGTCATTCATGCCTTAGTCACTTCCCTTCTTGGCTATTGAAATGTGCATCCTGAAGCTCCAGTTGGTACAAAATGCACCAGCCCACACAGTTTTGTGCAGACTCTGGTGTTCACATGTATCACCACTCTTGCAGGAGCTGCATTGGTTGCCGATCTGCTTCTGGGTGCAATTCAAGTTACTGATTGTCACCTTTAAAATCATTCATGGCTTGGGACCAGGTCTGAAGGACTGTCTCTTGCCAGTCACATCTAACCCCTCCCCCCATCACAATGGGGAAACAGGGAATATTGCGAGACCCATCTCCAAGGGAGGTACACCTGGTGGAACCAAGATGAAGGGCCTTCTCCGTGGTGGTTCCTTCTCTCTGGAACATCATTCTCCCAGAAATTAGAATGGCCCCCACTCTAATTGTGTTCCAGAAGGCACTGAAGACCTGGTTCTGACAGCAGGCCTGGGGAACCCAGAGCAGGATGGAGCCCATTAAATGGCTCGTGTGATTGGCTATCGCTGGGACAGGAAGTGGGGGATGGGGTGATTTTGTTACATTGGTTTTTTATTAGTTTTACTGTTTTTAGATGTGGTGTTTATATTCTGTAAGCCGCCTTGACTTGCCATGGGGAATAGATGGCAATGTAAATTTAATAATAATAAATAAACATAAAAACTAAATAGATGAAATATTAAATTTTTAAAAACAATCATGTGAACTGAAGTATGTTCTAAAGTATAAAGAAAACCAACTCTTTTTGTACAGCAACTTATTTGCATAACTATCAAAAATAAAAATAAATCCTTAGTTAAGTACTTAGGGAAACCCTCTTTTTCACTTAAGCCATGATTTTGTTCTGTTGCATGTGATATGATAATATTCAATGAATACTAGGCCTAGACCTATTTTTGATGCTTTAGAGTTATAATTCTAAAGTTATAAAGCAGTTCTCACTCATTATTACAGAATTAGTTGACAATCTAGTTGTACCAAGAAAAAAAAATCCCACACCCTAATTGGTCCCACAGGGTAGTTAGGTGCTGTGGAAGACATAAAAACACTATTATTTCCCCATAGTGATTTTCTAGCCTTCCCATACTCTCTGTAGCACATTGGGACTTCTAAATTACATACCATAATTGACATCAAATATCTGTCCCACTAGTGAATATCTTTATTAGCATCAAAATCACACACAACTAGTGTTCTTCAATGTTATTAAACAGAACTTGTTCTAGGTGTTGCCTTACTAATTAGGATGAGCCCGAGGAAGGAAATCTGGGTCATGTTAAATTAATTGGAATGAGCATGAAAATTAGCTGAGCAAACTGCATCAATTTTCTATAGAGAACACTCTTCATGTTGAGAATAAAAATGGATATTATGAGGTATTAACCAAAATACATTATATGGCTGCCAAGAGGTGTGTTACAGTAGCCCTGAAATATCATGCAGACAGATTCTCAGAAGTTAATGAGACATTTCCAAGAATGGTAAATACATGGTATTAAAATGGGTGTGCCTCTTATGGGAAAATGCCAACTCATTTCATGTTTATTCAGGCATAACAAGATCTTCAACATGAGCATAATTTAAAAGGTGAATAGTGCAGAATAGTGCATTCAGCTAATTTTCCTTAAGAAATAATAGATTAAATTGAACAAAAAATGAATTAAGAGGTTTACAAGTCAACAAGTCAACCATCAGATTATTGCCTCTACTCACTATATTCTCATCATCTCCTGCGATGAAGTTTCTGAAAAAAAAATGTCCCGAAGGCAGGGAACAAAGCGAGCAGAACTGATTATGGCCACACTCACCGCTTTGCTGTCTAAACTCTGTTTGGCTTCCTAATGAGCTCACTAAAAACCTAATTCATCTCCCATAACCCTTCTCAGCCCTCCTTGAAATTCACCATTATGGAAATTACAGATGAAACATTTACAGGCTGTGTTCAAATTACTGCTTCTTCAACAGGCAGGTCCCTGACCCTTACAATGAGCACAATAGAGATATGTCCGGCATGAAACCACTCAGGCCACAGCCTTTAGAATAAAAAGGCTTAGGAAGGTTAAAACTTTTTTTCATGGTGCTAACAATTTCCACATAAGTGCTTTTAGCCCCATGAATATGGGAATTCTCTATATTGGACAATATATCAAGCACAAACTATAATTCAGAATGGGAAAATGAGTTGTACTGATGACAAATAACTGAAATAGGCTAATGTGAATTCCCTGTTCATGAGAAAACTCCCTCAGTTCCTCATTACATGAAGTCAAAATGATCCTCATGGCATCTGCCCTGTAACTGGAAGATTACTGAATTGATAGATCCTTACTTTAAAATGCAGCTGTTTTATTCTGCTTTAGTAATTAATTCTTTTTCCAATACCTTATTGATTAAGCGTACACCCTGATAAAGTTCAAACTGAGAAGAATCTCTAGTGCCTTCCTTAGTTGCTCAAGAGAGTCAATGAAAACTTCCTACAATTCCACTTCCCTCCTCAGAGTGCTGATCCAATGAACAGAACAGTTTTTTCTCATAAATTAGTCAGACCATGTGGAGCTATATTAGCTGATAGTTGCTTTTGTCTCTTTACTTGCTGACTTGCTTTTCATTTTTGCTGGCTTTTGAGCTGTCACACACAAAGTCGGAGTGCAGCTGCCATTCTGAACCCAAAGCAAGGTAAAGAACAATTCATACAAACTACATTTTTCTCCATTTTATATAGCTACAACTCTTTGAGCAGTTCAGCACTCAATAAGGCCTCCTGGGACACAACTAGCTGAGAAATCAGTACTAAAGCATGCAGGCATATTGTGGAACTAAGGTTAAAAAAAGAAAAAGTAAACTGATTCTTCATAAGTTCCATTTTTCAGGCTAGAATATTGAAGTTTGTCTTATTCAGAATTACAAATTTCTACTATTTTGTTTAGTAAAAAGAGACATGAATACTTGCAAACTGTATTGTTAGCACTTGTGAGGCAACGTATAACTAATGACCAAAAGCCACCAATTGTTGCCTGAACAGTACCATTATAAAGATACAAGAATGGCAACTTCGAGTGTGATATTTTTAAAGAGTCACACAAAGATGATCATAAATTCTAAATAATAAGATTTTTTTTAAAAATTATTGACTACACAGTAGGCTTTTTTCTTTCTGTGTCTCTCACTGAATATTGCTCTAAAGTACTTCAGTAATACCAAAGTAAAGCAAGACAAAGAAAAACTTGCTAAGTATGTCTATGATAACATCACATAAACAGATCTTACCAGCATGTGGAATATTCTATGCATTACTTAGAGAATCTCATGAGTTGTGGAAATAAAAAATCTCTGGTAAAATTGTACATTAGGTTCTAGTCTTAAAGCAACTGATGAGACCACTTAAATTTTGAGGCATTTTAAACCAGTATCAAATTTAATTAAAGGGTTTATTTATGAAAGGCTTTGTACAGATGTTCTTTGTAAATATGTAGCGCATGGAATTTCAGCAAAGATAGCAATGCTTGCTGGAAATTCTTTAAGTCATAGTTCTAATACATGTAGAGGGAACTGGGTTGAGAAAACTGCTTCATATATTTTCAGTCAGAATCAATTTTATCTGGCAACTTCTGGCATGCTTAATTTGTTGCAAAAGTTGGATTAGAAGACCTCCAAGGTCCCTTCCAACTCTGTTATTCTAAATATGGGAAGTACCTGTGTCAGTGGGCTGACTCCAGTGTTTTACTCTTTGGACTCCAGTATACACTCTTTGGAGTACCATAAACAGAATCAGAGCACTTCCACTAATGAAAGCAATGGTAGTGATTTTTGCTGATTTCTTTTATCTCCGCAACCTCTAGTGTCAATTAACCATTCTCCCAACTCTTCTGAGCAGATTTTCAGAAAATATATGGGACTGAAAGGAAGAGGAATTGGCAAAGATAATATTTTCTCTTTTACCAGCAGAAAAGTTCTACTGGATCAAGAGCTTCTACTTAATAGAAGAGTCTTTTGCTGGATCCATTTAATGCCTATGAAAAGCTGCATTCTTCCAACCTCAGGGCACTTTTTCTCTTCCATAAAGTTATCTAGAGATATCTGAAGCATACATCCAAATCCAAAATTGTCCAAATCCAGTTTAAAATTGTTGTTAGCAATGCCTTATTTTCATTGATATATAAACTCTTTATAATTAATCAGGTTCCTAATTAATCAAACAGGTTCCTGACAAACCTAGCAAATTTTGTTTCCCTAAAAGTAGAGAAGGGAACAAGGGGATCAGCCACATTGGACTTAATTCTCACTTACAGAGATGAAATGATAGAAGGTGTTGAAGCTACAGGAACCTGGGAGTGTGGAGGGGAGTGATCATGCAATATTGGAATTCAACATTATGCAAGCACAAGCAATAGAACAAAGTCAAACTAAAGTATTGGACTTTAAAAGAGCTAATTTCAATAAACCTAGAGAGCTTGGGAAGGATTCCATGTATGAGAATCCTCAAGGGGAAACAACTCAAGACAGCTTGAGAAACTTTGAAAAGTGAGATTATAAAAGCCCAGTCTAGCCCAATACTAATGAAGAAGATACATAACAGTGCTCAAAAGAAACCAGCATGGCTGCATAAAGAACTCCTTGACAAATTGAATGACAAAAAAGACAGGTATAAAATGTGGAAAGAGGGGCACATAATTAAGGCAGAATATCAGCAAATAGCGCAAGCCTGTAAACATGAAGTGAAGAAAGCTAACGCTTACAATGAACAAAGGCTTGAGACAAAAGTAAAAAATAACAAAAAAAAGTTTCTTTCAATATCTTAAAAATAAGAAAAAAGTCAAGGAAACAATTGCTTAGAGAAAGTGGCAAGAAAGTGACAAGCAACAGGGAGAAAGCAGAACTGCTTAACTCATTTTTTGCAACTGTCTTTTCACAAAGGGAAAACAGTCCAACCTATCAAACAGCCCCACAAAAAACAGATTAGGAACACAAGTTAAAATAGGGAAGAAAATGGTACGTGAGAACCTGTCTACCCTAGACGAGTTCAAATCACCAGAACCAGAACCCCAAGGTTCTGAAGGAACCGGCCAATGTGATCTCCGAACCACTGAACTATATCTTTCAAAGATTCTGGAGCACCAGGGAACTGCCAGAGGACTGGAAGAGAGCTGATGTAGTTCCCGTATTCAAAAAAGGGAAAAAAATAGATCCAGGAAACTACAGAGCCATCAGCCTGATCTCAATACCAGGAAAGATTCTAGAAACGATAAGGAAGCAATGAATCAGCAAATACCTAGAAACAAACAAAGTAATAACCAAGAGCCAATATGGATTTGTCAAAAACAGATCATGCCAGACTAATCTTATTCCATTCTTTGACAAAGTGACAAAACTAGTGGACCAGAGGAATGCTGTCGATATAATTTACTTGGACTTCAGTGAGGCATTTGACAAAGTAGACCATAACCTACTACTTAATAAAATAGAAAATGTGGGTTAGACAGCATCACCACCAGATGGATTCATTGGATGACCAACCGCACTCAACATGTAGTCCTCAATGGAATTGCATTAACATTGAGTCAGGTATGCAGTGGGGTACCCCAAGGCTCTGTTTTAGGCCCAGTACTCTTCACTATATTCATCAATGATTTGGACGAAGGGATGGGGAACTAATCAAATTTGCAGATGACACCAAGCTGGTAGTAATAGCCAACACTCAAGAAGATAGGCTTAAGATACAGAAGGATCTTGACAAACTTGAACATTGGGCACTATCTAACGAAATAAAATTCAATGGTGAAAAAAAGTAAGGGTCTACATTTAGGTAAGAAAAACAAAATGCACAGGTACAGTATATTTTGCATCTTGCTCAATAGTGGTGACTGTGAGAGGGATCTTGGAGTTCTAGTGGACAATCACTTAAATATGAGCCAGCAGTATACTGCAGCTGCCAAAAAAAGCCAAGTTCTAGGCTGCATAAACAGATGAATAGAATCAAGATCACATGAAGTGTTAATACTACTTTATAATGCCTTGGTAAGGCCACACTTGGAATACTGCATCAAATTTGGTCACCACAATGTAAAAAAAATGTTGAGGCTCTAGAAAGAGTGCAGAGAAGAGTAACAAAGATGATTAGATGACGATAAAACATATAAAGAACAATTGCTGGAACTGGATATGTCTAGTCTTATGAAAAGAAGGACTAGGTGAGACATGATAGCAGTGTTCCTATATCTCAGGGGTGGCCACAAAGAAGAGAGAGTCAAACTATTCTCCAAAGCACCTAAGAGTAGAACAAGAAACAATAGGTGGAAACTAATCAAGGAGAGAACTAACTTAGAATTAAGGAGAAATTTTCTAACAGTTAGAACAATTAATCAGTGGAACAACTTGCCTCCAGAAATTGTCAATTGCTCCAACACTGGAAGTTTTAAGAAGAGATTAGATAACCATTTGTCTGAAGTGGTGTAGAGCTTCCTGCCTAAGCAGTGGATTGAACTAGAAGACCTCCAAGGTCCCTTCCGACTCTGTTATTCTAATTAGAAATAACTTCTTTATGGAGGAGATAACATTTTTTCTAGGAAAATCTAAGAACAAATTAAATATGGGAAAAAACTCTATGAGACACAGAAACAGAGAAACAGAAAAATCCTTTCCTGGTTTTTTTTAAAGTAGAATTTATTGGTTTTCCCCCTATAGATGCTTATATTAATTTCCATAAAATTATACATAAACATTCCTGTTTTATTGACCTCATATAAGATATTCAATTATAAAATAGTTAAAACATTACAACCATTTTTTAAAATAGAAAATAGAGAAAAGTTGTTATTAACAGTTACTTTTCATGTGTCTGTCCCATCACCACTCAGTAATACAGGTTATTACTGTATTAATAACCTGTATTACAGGTTATTAAATACACCATATTAAAATACACTTTATTTAATAACCATTATTTCAACAACTATTCAAACTTATAATGACTGATCAAATAGTAGTTACAACCAGTTCTTATACTTACAGCTGTCACAGTATCCCAATGGTCGCATAAGTGTGATCTGGGTACTTAGCATCCAGTTTGTGATTGCAACATCCACTGGTCACGTGATTGTGATTTGCAAACTTTCCTGTCGGTTTCCAACAAAGTAAATGGGGAAGATGGCAGGAATAACAGAATTGGAAGGGATCTCTATGGTCTTCTGGTCCTACTCCCTTCTCAAGCAAGACCCCTATTCCATTTCATACAAGTGGTTGTTCCTTATCCACTCTCTTCTTAAAAACTTCCAGGAATGGAACACTCACAACTTCTGATTAATTATTGTAATTGTCAGGAAATTTCTCCTTACTTCTAGGTTCATCCTCTCCTTGAAGCCTCAAGTCACAGTCATGTGAGCACTACATATAATCATCTGCCAGAATTGCCACTGCTAAGCAGCAGAATCATATGCCACTTAATTACAGAGTTTTCTGTCTCAATTAACATTGTTAAACAAGTATTACGGTACCTATCATGACTTTTCTAAACTCACAAAATGAAAACTGATTTTTCAACTAGCCAGTTAAACATGTTCACCATTTAGATCCAAGGCAATCATTTTATTATGGCACTGTGTTCTACCATGCATTTCAATATTCTCTACCATTGAAGGCCAGGGAGTCCCCAAACCCTACCAGGAAATACAAGTTCGGTAACCTTTATAATTACACACAAAGTTATTCAGAGTTCTACATGGTGATTTGTTTTTGTTAAATTATGGAACTAATTTCTTTAAATTATTATGCATTACTCAGACTGAATTATGATAACCCAGATTTACTTCTTATTTTAAATTATAAAGGCAGTTCTGAAAGGTAGCTATGTTGGGTGGAAGCATCTATCTTTGTTACTTATTAACCACACTAAAATAAAGAGGAATTGCTTTGCTCTCCCATAGTTTTTATTTTAAAGGAGGCATGAGATTTGTATTATAGTATATTATACCACCAAGTATTATAATATAATTTGAAAATAACTGTACTAAGTAACTGTTAAAATTTCTATAATATAGTATATAATATTGTTTTATTGTTGTACATTTTATACATCACCCAAAGTTGCCCAGTGAGGGAAAAGGGTGCTTTCTAAATATAAATAAAATTGAATAAAATAATATGATAGAATTGAATAGGATTAAATTACAATGCTCACTTAAATTCCAGTGTGATATCACTGATACAAAGTACAGTCTCTCCTCAACCTTTTTTAGATTTTTTAAACTATTCACCAAAGAACACTTATGGAAAAAAGCAATTTCATATTTCATACATTCTATTCAATATATGCCAATAAACATTTATATTTCTAAAAAGCCATTTATATCTCTTTGGTATAATTTCTTACGATCTTTCCTTAACGTAAGGATTTCAACATTCAAATAGAAGGTTATGGACTGTTAAATTGAGCAAATGTTCTGCACTGGCATTTTAGTTGCAACAGGTGCCAAGCTTGGCAATTTAGTATCTACAGTTCTTAACATATGTTTATATGTGTCTTCTTCAAACACAGAAGATAAAACTGAAAACAAGGTGCTGCATACAATGTCACTTATTCTCAGTTCTGAAAACCTAGGAAAAGATTATCCACATATAAAAGTATTCTAGGTAAAAAAACTGGAATGAAGCAGCTGATAATCACATAGGTGATAATAATTTATTACCCTCAGTCATTGATATACCACACGTGCAATAGGATGTTTTGCCTGTGTAATCAAAATATTGGTTATATTTTCATTATTATTAAAGGCATTATTCAACTATAACCACCAGTTATCGGAAATTGGAAGTACATATTCACTATTTGTCCTAAATTATAAACATTTAGTAAAACAAAAAAGCAATTCCAAATTGATTTATGCACTGCAGCAAGATGATTCCTCATCCCCTTCATGAATGCTGGGAGTAGACACTGACATGATCCAGAAATTACTAGCATTTCTGATCAAGTACAAACAATTCCAACCACCTATATATTTTGAAAGAAGTAATAAAAAGATGATGCTATTACCAATTTCTTCTATCCTCTATTAAGGTTCATTGGAAAGTTACTAAGCTTATATTGCTGGAAAAGCTTTCTAAAGCTGAGAGTAGGACCATAATATTTATTGTAGCCTTATATGTAGCATTTCATGTACTACAAAGCTGTAGAAATAATAGTCTTGATTCGAACTGTTGCTCTGGCAGGCAGATTCTACCATAGAGGAATTTTAATCACATTACACTGTTTCTAGTAAAGACCTATCAACTGAAAGTATTCTCCAAATGGCTGGGAGATCTGATGGAACAATATTATTAATGTTTGTAAAAGAAAAGATAGAGAGAGAAAATCAGTGAAAAATTATTTCCATTCACTTTTCTCTGGATTAGAATCTATTCTATAACACAGAAGCTCTTCTGTTAGCAGAGCAGACTGAGGTTCCAATCCAAGAATAAAAAGGAGAACTTAAAAAGTAATATTAACAGTTTCATTTATAGCAATACCAAGTCCTTTTGTTTTATTGTTATACATTTTAAAAAGTATATTAAAACATATTTCAACAGCAAAGCCATGTATTGTTCAAATTATTTGCACATGGTATTCAGATCCATTTGAAAAAATATATGATATTCCTAGAAATATTAAACTCATAATGTATCTATGATTACATCATTACTAAATTTGGAAGATACTGGCAATCATTTAATGATAATTGTTCATATCTTTATAATTATATTTATATTGTCTGCTTATTATATTATTTTAACCACATGACACTGTTTCTAGCAAAGGCCTGTCAACTGAAAGTATCCTCCAAACGACTGGGAGATGAAACAGGATAATATTACCAGAAGAAACTCTGGGCAACATACAACAATCAAATAAAATAATAATATACAGATACAAAAATGATATGATTGAAGCTGCAGAATTTAAACCTGAACAGATTATCCATGCAAGTGATCCTATTATAATAAACAAGATGTGAAGCCTTTTCAAGCTGATTTAGAGTGATTTAGGGGGACCTTTCAGACATTTAATACACCTATCATTTAGATGTACAGATCTCTTTCCTAAATGCTATTCATTGAACAGGAGATTGAATTCTATCAGAATCATCCTCTAATCTTACTTCCTATTATAGTATATTTCCACACAATTGAAAAGTTCATTACAATAAATTCCTTCTATATGTAGTTTGCACAAGAAAAGTTGTTTTACAGCCCTAACAAAATTTTATTTTTAAGCCTATGATAAAAGCAGCAAAATAATGTAAGAAGAAGGAAAAATAAGTCACACCACTAACTTTCCTACTTTTACTTATGCAATATCAACAGTTATAAACTGATGTGTAAAACATTGTAATATTTTCTTTTATAAAATTATCCTATTGATAACAATCTAAAATCAATGCAAATAATCATTCCAGTAGTTTTCATTCATACACACACAAACACACACATACATACACACACACACACACACACACACACACACACACACATATTTAAACTTGAGATTTCAAACTGAAAACATTTCATTTCAATAATCTTGGGCTAATATTAATTGAAACTTTAAATTTTGTTCATGTCAATAAAGCAAACAATATTCATACCCATTTTAATTCTTACAAATATATACTAAGAACATACAACTGAAATAACCCATTAAATACAGATATTGTTGTTTTGTTTTAAATGAATATATGTTATATATTCTAAGGGCATATACCCTTTTTCAGACTATAAGGTGCAATGGAGTATAAGACGCATCTAAATTTCAAAGAGAAAAACTAGAAAAAAAATCAGGCTCCTCACGTCTGTTTTTTGCCCTTCCATGCCCCCAGGAGCACTCTACAGGTCTTTCAAACCCTCCATGCATCCTGTTCTTGCAAAAAAAAAAAAAAAGACTTGTTTTTGGAAAAAAAATGGGGGCATTTTTGGTCTCCTGAGCCCCCACATGAAAAAGGGATGCAGGGGTACATTTCAGGAGGCCAAAAACAGGGCTCTTTTTGGTCTATAAGACGCACCGACATTTCCACCCAGGTTTTTTTTGGGGGGGGGGGCGGATAGTCCAAAAAATATGGTATGCAATTAGGATTTAAGCTATTACTAAATTGTAGTTGTGCCAGTGTAAGAAAATCTTATTCACATGAAACTCTTTGGCAACAGCTTGCAAAGTATTTAGGGAAGCTACGGTGTCCTCTTATAGGTTGTTTCTGCTGTTACACTCCCCAATCTAACCATTCTTCCTAGTTTTTGCCTAGCTATACAGAACTTGATGGATGTATTTGAGCTTCAAGTTGTAACTAGCTAATACATACAATAAAATCCAACCCTAGCTCCCTGATATTTTTCTCTGTGTCACAATTGTGGACCCTGGGTATCTGTTGACATGGCTTTATGTCATATCACTGCAAAATCATCCTCCCTGTATTATACTTATCCACATATTTAGCTGGAAGATTATTCTATGCTCTTAAAAGATTTACCAATGACTGCAGCAGTTAATTTTGCAACCCATTAGTCTTTTAGCTATTGACCCAAGTACAGGATTTTTCTCCTTTTTCTCCAGGTTGAGAAACCATTGGAAATCAACACTGTCCACTTCAGAGTTTATACTGATGTGAGACTCAGAGATCACAGTCTAGTCACTTTGGGTGACTAGAAAAATGAAAAAAATGTTATGACTAAACTCAAGAAGCCCAGAGGAAAATATACAGTTCATAGAAAGAAAAATAATGTAAAAAACACGCATTCTCAATCAGCAATTTCTATTTACAAGGCAAAGAATACAACCATTATGCTAATCTAGACTTCCTTATAAAGATAATTTTAGATGATACAGTTGTACACTGGGTACTCATTGTTAATTGGTTCTGGGAAGTGCGACGAGTAGTAAAAATGACAAGTGCCAAACAAACCAGGTGATTTACCATGTGATCCTTTGTTTTGGCTGAGAAGGACTTCCTGTTTGTTCCCTTTTTCTATGTCAGCAACCTTTCCAGCATGGCCAAGTTCCTGTCTGCCCTCTGTGACCATCTTTCTTTTCCTTTTGCAGCAACCTTCCTGGCATGGCCAACTTCATGTCCTTCTCCGCAGTCCCCTTTCCTATTGAAGTGCATCAAGTACCAAACAAACAACGAGTACCGGGACATTTTTGCATCAAAATGCATCAAATACCAAATTATAACCAAGGTATCACTGTATTAGAAATCATGGAAAACATTGACAAAATTGTGGGCACACTTCTTTCTTTGAAAAGTAATCACTGGTATTAACCTGTAACAAAGTTACATGCACCAGCTAAATAAACAGTAGTCCTTAAGGCTACATATGGGGAGAAGTATCTTAAAACCATAATAGAAAAATATACTAGGAGATGAACCAATGTGATGTAGTGGTAAATGTGCTGGCCTAGAAAACAGTAGACTGCGTTCTAGGTCTCCCTTAGGCATGAAAGCTGGCTGGGTGACTTTGGACCAGTCTCTCTCTCTCTCCCAACCCAGCCTTCTTCACAGGGCTGTGGTTGTAGGGAAAATAGGAAGAGGGAAAAGTATGCTTGGTAAGTTTGCCGCCTTGAGTCCGCCTTGGTAAGTTTGCCGCCTTTTATATATACAGTCTCTTTTTCTGTATATATAAAAGTAATATAAAAATATAATACTAATAATTCATATTATAATTGCAATAGGAGAGAAGTGAATACAGAGTGTTAAAATCTGTTCTTGCCCTTCCAAAGATCATTCTTTTTAATGAGTGCTGCACCAAGTACTAAAACCATTGTTTCCTTCCATTATTTACTTCAACTAAAGTGGATCTTTTAAATAATGGCAAGAGTATTCTTCACCACAACTCAGATTTTAATATGTAATTTTTAAAGAAATTAGTAATATTAGCCAGAATTTATTTGTCTTACTTATATTAAGATGGGTGCCCTGGTTTGCAAAATTTAAAGTATCAGATTTCTTAGAATACCCTTCTTGATTTTAAACAGATATGATCACTTTTAAGGCGTGGTATAAATAATTAACTTATCAATTAACATGTCCAGAATGTAGCAGCAGGAGGAATAATGGAATTGCCTGCATACTTTTGCTTAGCAAGTTGCACTGATTCCCAGTTTGCTTCTGGGTGCAATTCGAAGTATTGGTTATTACTTATAAAGCCGGTATAGCATAGACTGGTTGCTCTAGGGACTACTAGCCTCCAATAGCATTCATCCAGCAGATTCAATCCTAAACATTGATATGCTCCAGATTCCTTTGATTAAACAATGATATCTATTGGGACCCCAGAAATATACTTCTCTGCAGCAGTGCTTAAGACTCTGCTCCAAGATCTGGATAGCCCTCATTCTGCTGTTGCTTAGAAGACTGTGGCTTTTCATCCAGGCCTTTGGTGAGGATATGTAAACACCTTCTGATATATGGTACTTTAGTACATTAAGTATGGAACAGATTCTAAGGAAGTATATTTTATTATATCTAACACTGCATACAAATGTACAATTAATTACTTTTGAATGCTCTGATATACAAAACAGAGTTCCATTTTCAGTGCAGAATGAATTTTTTTCCTAAATTATCTATATTAAACATGTGTTCAAAAGACAATATTTAAAATCAGGCATGAATAATGAGAAATACTGATTCATCTAGTTCACTGAAAATAGCATTCTAGAGCACTTTATTGCTGTGCAAAAATTTCCTTTGTACTGTTTCCAAGATATGTGTCATTTTTCATAAATGCTGATTGAACGATAAAAGTGGTAACCTTAAGGCTGAAAGTCTATTCAATATTATTAATCAACAGTATATTTTAACAGGGCTACATTTTAATTAAAAGTATATATGTTTATGCATTGAGGTAATTTAATTCTAATATGAAACCATAAGAAAAAATGATAAAAAAATAAAGGAATTACACACCTTTGGTATTGTCAGCAACAACATCCATAGCAGATAACTATGATTTATATAAATTTATATAAGTTCATAGATTGTATAAATACAACTGTTATTAATGCAATACAATCAAATTATCATTTTGATAGATGGAAATATATAATAGGTATAATATATCTCCATGAATAATAGTAAACTGAAGAATATAGACAATTTTACCATTTGGAAGAATTTGGGGACAAGCAGAATACTACTTAATTTTCTTGGAACCCCTTATAAATATACTTACAAACATGTATCCTATATATAACAAATGTACTTATCAGCTAAATTCTTGTTGAATAGAAAATGCACACTCATTCTTGTTATGAAATCAGGAATAGGCTACCACCTTTTAAAAATAACTTTGACATAAAAATAATACACAACTATTCACAGAATTGTGAATATTCATATTTGTCATATTTAAGAACAACTCATTTCCCTCACAAAGGATGTGCAATTAAATATTAAAAGCATAAAAACAATATTAAAAAATATTTTAAAAAATTAAATTTAAAAGTTGCAAGAGATGGTAAGAATGAATTAAAAGATGGGCTTTCGGTGCACTAACCAAACCTATGGCTACAGGGTCATCTCTATGTCTCAAGGAAGGGTGCAAAGCCATGTTTTTATGGCTGTAAAGAAGGCCGGGAGTATGAGGCTGCCTAATCATTGACACCTGGAAGTGTCAATGGCAGATAAAACTTCTTCCTGGATCATGGCTTCCCTGAAGGCTCAGGAGGATGAAAAGGATCCTATGAGCAAACCAGAAGTGAATAAAAGGGCAGAAGAATAATGGATTCAAAAAAGTATCAACATATACTAGAAAAAAGTGACTTCCGGTTTGCTCGTAGGGTCATTTTTCATCCTCCGGAGCCTTCAGGGAAGCCTCCAGGAAGTCTCTGAAGGCTCCGGAGGGCTTAAACTGGCCCTATGAGCAAACCATAAGTCCTTTCCCGAACTTCCGATTTGCCCATAAGGCCAGTTTTTTGCACTCCAGAGGTTTCAGGGAAGCTCCTGAAGCCTCCGGAGGGCCTCTGGGGGGAGGGAGGCTGTTTTCACCTTCCCCAGGCTCCTATAAAGCCTCTGGAGCCTGGGGAGGGTGAAAAAAGCATGCAGAAAATGGGGGGGATCACCTGTCATGCACGCATGCACGGTGGGAGGGTCGGGCATTGCATTATGGGTGCGGCATGCCCACGCATGAATCCCATGCACTCCCCCCCTTATGGCACGTGAACCAAAAAAGGTTCGCCATCGCTGGCCTAGGAAATAGAAGGCCAGAAGAATAATGGATTCAAAAAAGTATCAACATATCCTTAAAAAAAATGGAAATCAGCTAGGAACTGAAGCTGAAATAAAGGCTGCGTATTTCAACAAGCAATGACCTAAAACATATATTCAGATCAATCATGAAATATTTTAAGGAAAGAAAAATAAAGGTTTTGGGGCAGCTTTTATAATCTCCAGACTTAGTGCCTGGTAATAGTAATAAGACTTACATACTGTTCATTACTCATTACTTATTGCAGTTAGCCCACACAATGCAATACTGCATTCTAACCACTTTGCCACCAGGGTCATTGAATTCATTGAATATTTGGCATTTTATAAGAATTAGGGCTTACATAAAAGCATAATGAAAAGAAGGACTACAGGAGACATGATAGCAGTGTTCCAATATCTCAGGGATTGCCACAAAGAAGAGGAAGTCAAACTATTCTCCAAGACACCTGAGGGTAGAACAAGAAGCAATGGGTGGAAACTAATCAAGGAGAGAAGCAACTTAGAACTGAGGAGAAATTTCCTGACAGTTAGAACAATTAATCAGTGGAACAACTTGCCTCCAGAAGTTGTGAATGCCCCAACACTGGAAGTCTTTAAGAAGATGTTGGATAGCCATTTGTCTGAAACGGTATAAGGTTTCCTGCCTAGGCAGGGGGTTGGACTAGAAGACCTCCAATGTCCCTTCCAACTCTGCTATTGTATTGTACTGTATTGTATTGTGTAAACAGTAATTAATGCTAGAGAGACCTTCTGAGGAACCGTGTATACATTTTGGGTCACAAGTCCTAAGGAATAGTTTTATACCCAAGACACAGTGTGCTGGCAAAGTATAATCTACATCATATCCTAACTTGTTCAGATATGTTTTATCCTACCTCCTTAACATCAACCATTAGTAATTGGCTAATTAGTAATTAGTAATTTAAAACAGTTGTGGTCTGACTCAATATATTAGGTCCTTGTCATGCATATACTACATTGTCACACATACCATTTTAAAAGAATTAAAGTTGTTTTATCACGGACAGATACTTAAAATAACCAAAACATGTTATTATGGTTTGTGCTATATTTACGTTTTCCCAACTACCCCAGAGGTCTGTCACAGAGGGCTGTCAAGTATTATATAGTCAAAAATCAATTGGAAATCGGCATGATAAGACAATGTAAGTTGCCCTGTAATAGCCATAAGACCCTTAAGGCTTATATGGTCCCATGGCTATACGGATTCCTTTCATCTACCACACCATCCTACGGATATCTCATCTCACCTTCCTGATTATTTTAGACATATCTGTGTGTCGTTTGCCTACTACTTTCACTTTAAGCTTAGGGCAGGTGACAGCTATCTTGAATGGAATAAAAACAAGTGAGAGAGACAAGAAGTTCTATTTAGCATTATTTTAATTTTTATTTAATCTGTTAACTAATTTCTAACTGTGTGTTCACATCTAAGTGAAAGATTTATAAATCAATATTATTTCAATGTTCTATATCTAACTTGGC
This sequence comes from Thamnophis sirtalis, assembly GCF_051295495.1. NCBI lineage: Eukaryota > Metazoa > Chordata > Lepidosauria > Squamata > Natricidae > Thamnophis > Thamnophis sirtalis. The sequence goes on along the minus strand of NW_028261381.1, from coordinate 117,502,002 downwards.
AATTGTGTTTACATTTCTAAATATCTAACAGTTTGGTAGAGGGAAATACAGTGCTGTTTAGATTTTTTTCATTTATGAAATCTTTTCATATATTTACTTATGTGGCACATTTATTTTTAATATTTATTTTAATATTTTAAACAATGCCTATTCTTTATTTAATTTACATCAGAACTTGGAAAGTTAACTTAAGAGTTGCATCTTTGTTTTACAATCTCAGCATTTTTATTTTAACTGAGACATCTAAGTATTTATTTAGAAATTTTACTAAATATTTAGCAAAAAAATTATTCATAAATCCCATATTATTAAAAAAATTAAGAATTTAATTTTTAAATATGGCAAGAGTTGTAAAATATTATGACTCAGAAACAATAAACCATGGTTTCAATAGGACATACACACTTCTTTCTGCGGCTACAGAAACAGCTAATTAGGAATTAGATACATTGCAATATTAACTTGTTTATGGTATAAGAGAGTGTACTTTTGAATGGCTCTTTAATTTGTCCCCTGATTATGATGTTAAAACAGAGCTTACACATCCTTTGCTTGCAAGGTTTGTATTTTTTTTAAAAAGCAGATATCAATGTCATGCTATGATATGCCACAGGAAGCTGAGTCAATTTTGAAAACTTACCTTTCCTTTTGACATAAAATAACAAATGTTTACTGCTATTGGACCCAATTGTTAGCATACTCTCAAAACTATAATCAAGAATATTAGACTGTCCCAGGTTAATATTAAATGTTTCTATGGTGCTAAAACAATTCAGGCTATAGAAATAGATATTTGAAAATCTGCGCTCTGAATGTTTAGCCAAAAAAAAAAAAAGCAAAAATAGTAGGGAAGGAAGGAAATACAGAAGAAAAAGTATGACATTAGCTGTCTGTCATGGGCCATGTTTTTAAATCCAGGACATGTAACACAGCAACAAGAGCTGATCATTTTGTTTAATAACCTTTTGGATTTTTGCCAGATGGTCTCTATTGAGAGTGCTGCAAATAGAGAGAGATGAACTGCATCTAACATGCCACTAGAGCTTTCCTGTAAATGTCTGAGAACCGAATCCAACGAGAATTTAGTCTCAGAGCAGAAAGGATACATTTAAAAACTATGTGCATTAACTATACTTTTCCCCATAGAATCCTCACTTGGCATGAATAATTTACCCACTCTTATGTTAATGGGATCATGAAAGTATCCCTCTGTCTTTAGTGCAGCTATTCTCAGCTTTCAGTAATTACCCCACCCAGTGAAAATAACATGGCTCCTGCATTTGAACATCCTACTAGTACCTGACAATTAGAAAGATCATGGCTGACAGTAGAATGGTCCAAAAAAATGGTCAGAGCCCAAGTTGCCTGAGGGAAATTTTGGGGAAAAGAAATTCCACTGTCAACATTTCTTTAGTTGCTAGAATGAACATAGTAAAAAGAAATAGCATTTCTCCCTCTCTCAGTTACAGTCTTTCTCTCAAACAATATTTACCGATAAAGAGAAAAAAAAGAGACACCTATTATGAGCTAACTATAATTTACAACAGGTAAAATTAAGATTAATTTAAATACAGAACCATAAAAATTAACTTTTTCATATTAATTTATAACAGTCAAATTTAAGACAAATGAAACTGCCAACTTTGGAAGGTTTTTAAATGGTAACAAATAGACAGTTATAAACTAGCTAGTTTTTGACTTCTGCCCATAATGTTAGGTAGTTCAATGTGTTAAAATTATCAGACTGGAACATCTGGGAAAGAAAGCTATGAAACAGCAGGGAATGTAACTGGTTTATTGTTTATCTTTTGTTTATGAGTCAGTATTCCAGTTTTAATTACTGCTCTAAATTAAATCCTAACAGGCATCAGGAGACATCATTTTAGTCAAGTTAACTTTAAAAAAAATTTCAGACATTCAAATACTAGATTTTTCAAATAATTTAACATACATAAGATTAGAAATCCGGGGTGGGGGGGCGGAAATCAACATTTCGGAAAGTACTGAGTTATGGGAGCATTTAGATTTTAATGGTAATTTATAATAGAGCAATTAGAAATGCAAACGTGTCAAGCAGTTTGGATTAGATAGATTTAACATCTTGGAAGATAAGTATTGTACACATGAGCAAATGTATACATAAGAACATCAAATATCAAGGAACATACTACACTCTTCAACTCATTAATATTGTTCAATTATTTTCTTAGAGAAGCCTGATAATAAAACTATTTAAATATATATATTTGTGTGTTTTATCTAATAATAAATGACCATTTTAGGATTAGCAAAGCAGTAAGAAAATAGAAAGTTTAGAAACAGCTTATTCTAGTTGGCATCTGTCATACCATATTTAGATATATTTTAGAAAAGAAGACTCCAGCTTAAACAATAATAATATTCTACTACTTGAAATTTCATGAATATGAAGGAACAAAGAGAATGTGTCAAATCCTAACTATAATTAATAACATTCTCCAAGGTGTGTTTGTATGGATTTTTATTTTATTTTATTTTAAATATTTCATAGTTCTGAATGATGAGCATAAATCTAGCAGCTAAAATTAATCATATTTAAAGAGCTAAATAACCACTAACTTTAATTGTAATGAAAGAGAATTTATTTTAACAATGTAAATAAAAAATGTGCAATAAGCACAAGAAAATTATAATAAACATCTAACTTAAGTGATTAATAATAAGATAAATATACAAAGCACCAAAAGTAAAGTTATGAAGAGTAAGAACTTTAAAAAGGAGGGTAGATAGCTTAATAAATTGTTTATGTCTTTAGCTCAGTTTGTTCTGGCAATTTAATAGTTAATTAGCATGCAGGATGTGTAGTGTGAGCTCAGCAGTTACTGGGCCAACTGTCTCTGTATTTCTGGGAATTCTGCCTATTCACAGTGCAGAGATTGTTCAATTAATGCAAAATGTACAAAATGAATTTTACAAAAATGAATTGCAAAGAAAACCCCACTACAATGATTTTACTACAAAGATGTCAACATCAATTTTTGCTCATGTATAACTAATAATTAAAACAACATATTTCATTTTGCTTATGACAATTTATTTCATACTGGCACATCAAAATATTGAAACACAAAGTTATTTTTTTAATTAATTGCAAATGAACACACACTATTGTTTAAATCACAAAAACACCCAAGCCTGGGAAGAAATAGTTACAGCAAATCAAAGGTTCACCAATAGTCTCCAATGTATAAGCATCTTGTTGCATGGGAAAACACTATTTTTCAAACATCGAGAAGTTTAATCTTACCACAGCTTCCATCCATAGTGGAGGTGACTAATGCATTTAAACATAAGGACAGTTTCTCAATATGAACAAGAAAAAAAATCTATTGTAAAATCTATTTCTCTGCTTTCGTTTATATGTCATGGCTTTCTCATCAAAGGAAAAGAAAGAACAGCAGGACCTGGACAAGACATTGGATACACTTAGTTTTGGAAAGCCAGATCCTAGTGTCCGTGTATGGCAGAAATAAGCTCCATAACAACTTATTTAGCACCCATGTATTTTGACACAAAAACCACTTAGCCCAAAAGTGTGTTGAATCCTTCATCCAGATACCCAAAGTGCAGAAAGGCAGAGGAATGTTATTTTGTTGGGGGGAAAAAGCATAAGACGATCTACATGGGGAATAACAATCTACTTAGGAATAGTGTATTTCTCCTGCATAGCCCAATTTCTACAACATCAACATCAATTGCACTTAGATAAATTAACATGAACTTCATGTACCTAAATCTCAGCATAAGAGTACTCACCTATTGGAAAAATATTTGTTAGAGCTTTTTTTCCCAAGGTGTGTCTTACTATATCAGAAAACAATGTTTTCTAGACCTGAAAATGCTTTACTGCTCAGTCTTCTGGATTGTGACTATTGATATATTACTGTGAATGTTGCATGTTACAAGACACGACAAGTGCTAGCTTACGTCAGTTGCATGCATTTACTAATAAAATGCAACCATTATCAACTACAAGAGAATTAATGAACTGTTGAGGAAAACATTTCTGTTGAGATCTATCTTCCAGAAACCTAGAGTGTTCCAGAGTTATCAAAATATTCATGCTGTTGAACTAATAAAAGACTAAAATGATCTAGTCAGTTTTAAAGACATCTGTAGTGCAATATAAAATTTTACTATATTTTGTTAGTTCTGCAAAAACTGTAATTAGAATTACCGGTAGTTCATTTATTATTTCATCTATTATTATTATAGCAATTAAAAAGAATTAGAACTTTTTATCCTTTATTTTCATACAACAAAACTCTGCCCAAAAATCTTTAGCTTCTTGAAAATAGTCAGATGAATACATTCACAGATACACATGCATAAACAGAATATCTCATTTATACAAATGCTGAGGTTTCAATAGTTAATTAAAAAAATAAAAAATAACCACCTAAGAATGGTATGTCCTTTATTTTTATTTCATGTCCTGGTTATTTTAAGTTTAGATTCCATATTCAGAAAAAGGACAGTTTGTGTTTTAAGTGTATATGGTCATGAATACACCCTGACATTTCTAGTATGCACCAGTTTAAAGAACATGGGATGTATATGTATATGTGTGTATCACTGTGTATGAACTTTATCATATAGCAGATAATATTTTCTAGCATACTTTGGACAAGTGATAAAACATCAAGTTACCCAAGATAATATTTAAGGTCTATTTTAGATACAAATTGACTCACTTATATCTCTTTATCACATTACACCTCTTTAACATAATTTTATATAGAGCGAGCACTATGGCTCAGCGGTTAAAGCTTAGCATCTGGGAAGCTGACAACTACACCTCAGGTTTGAGACCCCAGGCCTTGCATAATGGGGTGAGCTCTCATTATTTGCCCCAGCGCTGCCCGCCTAGCTGTTTAAAATGCGAGTAAATAAATCAGTACCAATTTGGGGAGAAGATAATAGCATTCTGATCATGCCAGACTAATCTTATTGCATTCTTTGATAATGTGACAAAATTAGTGAAGCAGAGGAATGCCGTCGATATAGTTTACTTGGACTTCAGTAAGGCCAAGGTAGACCATAACCTACTACTAGATAAAGTAGAAGAATTTGGGTTAGACAGCATCACCACCAGATGGATTCATAACTGGCTGACCAATCGCACTCAATGTGTAGTCCTCAATGGAACTGCATCTTCATGGAGGGAAGTATGCAGTGGAATACCCCAAGGCTCTGTTTTGGGCCCAGTACTCTTCAATATCTTCATCAATGATTTGGATGAGGGAATAAATGGGGAACTCATCAAATTTGCAGATGACACCAAGCTGGCAGGAATCGCCAACACTCCAGAAGATAGGCTAAAGATTCAGAAGGATCTTGACAAACTTGAACATTGGGCACTATCTAATAAAATGAAATTCAATGGTGAAGACAGTAGGTTCTACATTTAGGCAACAAAAACGAATTGCACAGGATCAGTATAGGTGATACCTTGCTCAACAGAAATAACTGTGAAAGGGATCTTGGAGTCCTAGTGGACAACCATTTAAATATGAGCCAGCAGTGTGCAGCAGCTGCCAAAAAAGCCAACACAGTTATAGGCTGCATAAGCAGAGGGATAAAATCAAGATCACGTGAAGTGTTAATACCACTTTATAATGCCTTGGTAAGGCCACACTTGGAATACTGCATTCAGTTTTGGTCACCACGATGTAGAAAAGATGTGGAGACTCTAGAAAGAGTGCAGAGAAGAGCAACAAAGATGATTAGGGGACTGGAGAGTAAAACATATGAAGAACAGTTGCAGGAACAGGGTATGTCTAGTTTAATAGAAAGAAGGACTAGGTGAGACATGATAGCAGTGTTCCAATATCTCAGGGGTTACCACAAAGAAGAGGGAGTCAAACTATTTTCCAAGGCACCTGAGGGTAGAACAAGAAGCAATGGGTGGAAACTAATCAAGGAGAGAAGCAACTTAGAACTGAAGAGAAATTTCCTGACAGTTAGAACAATTAATCAGAGAAACAGCTTGCCTCCAGAAGTTGTGAATGCCCAACACTGGAAGTCTTTAAGAAGATGTTGGATAGCCATTTGTCTGAAACGGTATAGGGTTTCCTGCCTAGGTAGGGGGTTGGGCTAGAAGACCTCCAAGGTCCCTTCCAACTCTGCTATTGTATTGTATTGTATTGCACCTCGGCTTATAATCATGCTGGCCACATGACCAGAATGCTGGCTCCCTCAGCTAAGAAATGGAAATGAACATTACCTTCGTAATGTTTGTGCCCTATGGAATGATCTCCCCGTTGAGATCCGGACCCTTACCACCCTTCTGGCCTTCCGCAAAGCAATTAAGACCTGGCTGTTCCGGCAGGCCTGGGGCTGTTGAATTATCCAGCCCCATCCGAGGTTACGACTGTTGTTGAATTTTAAATTGCTGTTTTTATTTTTATTTTTGTACCCCCTCCCCTGCTTATTGTTAGCCGCCCTGAGTCTTCCGGGAATAGGGCGGCATATAAGCCAAATAAATCAAATCAAATCAAACCTTCTAGAGTCAGATATGATTGGACAGGGGAAATCTTTACCTTTATGCAATTTCATATTTGGGTTGAATTTTCAGTCATATGCTGCTTTTAACACCTACACAACTGTTCTGTTACTTTTATATTTCTTAACATCATTCTTCTATCCTGATTTGATGGCCTATATGCCAAGGACTTTTCTAAATCGAAGAAATCCCTGTCGAATTAGAATAGAATAATTTTATCAGAACCAATATTAGTAGGAGAACACATTTCCTAGCTCCAACTTTAGAAAAGAACCAAACCCTTCAAATTTGGAAAAGCTAATTCTTCCCTCAAAACAAATTAGGCTAAAAAATCAAACACCTCATTTAGCCACCTAAGATAAACATTGGACATGGAAAAACTCTGCCTCTTGAAATATCTAGCAGTCAGCGGTAATAATCTGAATTCATTTATTAAAAGATTTTATTCATACTTGTCCTATATCACTAGATGGGGGAATAAAAATGAAGAAAACAATTTTTAAAAATCTACATACAAGAAAAATCTGCGATGTGAACTAACTACTGAATGAAGTAGCTACAAAATGGATCAGTTAACTATTTTGCTTCAGCTTGTTGAAACAATGTTTCAACAATCAGTCTTTACAGTAGAAGGCAATAATTGTGTTCATATGGCTAATTTAATTTTCTATTTCTATTCATCTCAGATTTGGTAATTAGAATTTTTTCATCATTACCTAAGGAAACTTCAGTGACATTGGTTGGAACAAAATAAATGGGAGTTTAAAGGACTGATCTGTACATCAAATTTCATCCTATCTATGATAATAATAGACATATTGTGGTGCAAGTACACAGCCAGATGCTTATCTATTATCATACTCATTGTGAATACCAGTGTTTTCTTCCACATGTGGCTATCCCTTACTGAATCAGGAGAAAATGTTGCTTTCCAATTACTGTATTTCTTGTTTTAAACATAATAAAGATGTGTCAGATTCGGAAAGGGGAATAGAGGGTGTAGGAGAATAGCTCTTAAGTATTTTTAAAACCTAGTAAATCTTGAGAGGCCTTCTGAGCACAAAACTACTAGAAGATTGAGTACTTATTATATCTTTATATCATCAAGCATATAGCAAGTATTATTTAATGACTTTGCACATGGAAAGTCCACACAATTTTAAAGGTATAATCAGACTGATTTTATATTTTCATATATAACTCTTACTTGGTCACATCTAAAGTACCCAATAAAGGACATAATAATCTAAGGGAAAACATAACCATCACCACAGTATACACAGAATATCTTAAGCAGTGATTTTGCAATGACATTTTACTTTATTTTATATAGGGAAAGGATAATCTATTGCCCTTAAGACATACATATTCTCTACCAAACAATTAGTTGGATAATAAAGCTGCACATACCTTTTGAAAGATTGATTTGGATTTTATGCATATATAGTACTGCCTAGCAAAATCTCGGAGTATTCCTTTCTTCTCCCCTTCTTACAGTCTTTTTCTGCTATCTCTCTTCCATAACTCAACTAACCCAACAGAACCAGCCAGTTTTAAATTTCAGTTGGGACCTCAGTGACCTGTTAATGAATCTACAGAGAGGAGGAAAAACTCACTGTGTTGAGTTATGCCTGGTGTTGCTAGCTGACTAGGAGTCAGAAATGCTTGAAGCGTTAACGTAATTGGAAGAATGTGAAAAATGAAGCGTTGGGCTCCTGAGCAAAGTGAAAGGTCAAAGCAAGACTTACACAAAACAAGTCTTTGGAAGATGGCCTCATTATACCATTAAAACAGTTTCTTTCCTCCCTTGCCCCCACCTAGTTTTTTTCCTTTGTAAAATGTTTTAGTGTTTTGTTTCTATTAATAATTTTAAATAATCTTTCTAGTTTATAACTGATCAAGTTAATAAATGCATACAGGGAAAAAAGCAAGTATATTTAACTTTTTGATCTTACATAAAATAATATATCTGAAACAATTTTGCCTCTATGATTTGAACCATGATAAAGCAATAGGTGGTACTAATACTAATGCAGCCATTATACTATTATAATGTATGGAAAAGTTTACTTAAACAACTAAGATGAGTTGCTAAAAAAAAAACTTATAGAACCCAGCTAATATAATTTGAATTATCTTTCACTGAAGAGTGGTCAAAGGCTTTAACTCTTCCAATACCAGCACTTAAATTCATTCCATTATACTTTTCATTTCACTTTTTTTTTCATTTTATAAGGGTGCACTGTAGCTTTTTAAATAAAATATAAATATTCTTTATAATTTTTCCATTTATAAATGATGATTTTGGCAATAAACTTTGTTATGTTCTCCCAAGTTATCAAGTACCATATGTGTATCTGGAATATAAATGTAGAAGATTCAACTATTCCAGTATTGTTCACCTCCTCATGATACTCATACAATGAATATATGCAATGAGAAATCCATTAGGGATTTATAATGTACAATAATATTTGTTTTATCAAACTATAAAATCTGGGAAAGCAAAAGATGTGATGGCCACAAATAAACAGAGAATGTGTATAGAACAGATAATAGTGTATTAGAAGTCAAGAAGACTAAAGTATGATGAAAAAGGCTGACAGAGAAAGATAGAAACTCTAATATTTGCTTATCAGTGTATCATAATGCAGCACTAACCATTTTATATAATTCATCCCAAGGAATTTTGATTGATGCTTTAGTTGCCAAGAAAATTGCAAGGATTTGTGTGTGAAATCACCATAGTCATGTTCAGCTTGAAGGAGGTTTTACCTTTGGAATCCTATAGAAAACTCCTTTAAACAACCCATTCCCAGCATAGCCAATGGAATTGGAGTTGGCCAAGTCTTAGGGATAAGACAAGCAGGGTTTGAAGATTTAAACATAAAATTAAAAAAAAAAAAGCTTAGATTTCCACATTCTTGATGTATTAAATTAAGTAACAAGGTAACTGTCTAGGTTTGGAAAAGCACACTCTAGATGAAAAATATTTCCTTCTGAACATAATATAAATACTGTTGAGTCATTACTGCATCTGACTCAAGTCAATGGAAAATTTTAAAAACTAACAACACGTTCAAAGTAGCCTTTTAAAAGTTAGTTTTAAAGAAAATGGATCTTTTCAACCAATGACTGATTTTATTACAACGAGCCGGCATACAATCAATTGATATGGCACCCATTATGCAGATATATAATTCCTAGTTCCATCATTCCAATCCAGAGTATTTCTCCAAGCCACTAGGAAGATATTTTTCCTGAATGGGTCATAGCAGCTTGTGTCTGCATGTGATTTGAATCAGGGCCATTCCTTGAGGCAAGATTTAAATACCTTCTGTGCCGCATCATGGCTCAGACCCAAATCACACCTTTTAATATGTGGCTGTATACCTTAATCTAAGCTTTCCCACAACTGCCTCTAGTCTTGGAAAGAGAAGAGAAAAAATACTGGGCAAATATTACTAAGGATGGTCCTGATTTCTGGAACAAAAATAAACAAGCACAGAGTATTTGTTGCTTTAGGACATGAAAACTTACTCCTGATGAAGGTAAATAGCTATTAATCTAATTTAGTGAGTTCATCATGGAGTTCATCCAGGAATTATACATAATCACAACACTCATTTGTTTTTAAATATACATAATCATATATATATACATATGCACACATATATATATATATATATATATATATATATATATATATATATATATATATATATATATATATATATATATACACACACACACACACACACACACACACACACACACATATATATATGCATCAATAATCTACTTTCCAAAAAGAAGTTGACAACATTGAAAAGATGTAGCACAGTTTTGAAGAAACTAGATTAAAAACACTGGGATGTTAGCAAATATCTAGTTTAATCTTTGCAAAAAAGATGAATAGCTAAACTTTAAGGGGTTTTTTTCTGTTAAGTTGAATAATTAAATATGATTTTTTTAAAAAAAGTTAATTATGCAAACTGGAACTATTGTCAATAAAGTGTTAAATTGGATTCCAATCCCAATTTAACAGGGAGCAAATCCTATTTGATTCAATGTGACTTATTCGTGAACAACTATGAATATCACTGTCCCATTAAGTGTATAAAATGTTCATGTTACCCATGTTAAAGTAAGATTATAATTATAACGGGTACAATGCCTGCATCTTATACCGCAATCCTAAAAATGTTAACTGACATAACTAATTTATTAGAAATTGATATAACTAATACAAACTTAACATATTTCCAAATAAAGTAGGGTAGGTTGAAATATTAAGTGGTAATCCACAAGCAACTCATTACAAAAGAAATTCTTAATTTTATTAGAATACTTTAGTATAAAATCTACTGTCAATTTCAAACCATTCAATAAATGCATTTTTTGTGTGGATGAGTCAAAATTGTTTTTGTTTTCTCCCTGTACTGGGTTAAGAAGAACATTTCAACTGGCTTGAAAAGCCTTTTTTCAGTTGACTGTAATATTTTTCTATTTAGAGACTAACGTGAATTGCTGCACCACAGCTGGGGTGCATGTCTGCCATGATATTTACTTATACCACACATGCACACACACAGAGAGAGAGAGAGAGAGAGAGAGAGAGAGAGAGAGAGAGAGAGGAGAGAGAGAGGAGAGAGAATCCTGTAGATAACCAAATTTGTAAAGGAATTGGCAGAACTAATCAATTGTTATTGCAAAGCTTGTTTGAAGATTAGATATTTGGCTTTGAAATAAAAATAAAATACAGCTAAGATGGTTGAAAAAAAGGAAACAAGTGTCTCCCTAAGTTACAGCTGATTACATTGCAAGCCTGCCATTCATGTGTTTACACTAAGGCAGATGTACTGATATAATAAAAGACACTGAAGTTATTTTAGTCATGCCTACTTTGCACAGGGAAAAAAAAGCTTGACCTTTTACCTTGCTCACTGCTGTTGTCTCCACTCTGGGAAGCATGGCCCCCACTGGAAGGCCCTGGTGTGCCTGCTGAGTGCGTTGACGTTGCATCATCATGATCTCTCCAAGAGGAAGGATTCTGGTTTCAGAATGTCCATTTTTTCCCACAGTTATCATTCCAATAGCAAATCGAGGAAGGGAGGTTGGGAAGCCAGAAAAAAAGTAGGCAGGTTAGCATTTGCAAATATTCCTAAAATTCAGACACTGTTCAGAGGCAAATGATTAGTGATGTTGCAATCCTAAACCATTTTAACTAATAATAATATTTTAAAGTTCTTCTCCTTAAAAGAGTTTTTAAAAAAACTTTTCATACTTTTAACAACCAGTTGGTCAGTTAAGGAAATATTTTAATATTTTATATGTATATGGTCACAAAATAATTCCATAGATGAGCCTATGAAGGCATATTAAGTTCAATAGCAATTATTCCCAAGCAAATCAATATATGATTGTTCTCTAGTTCTGATAATAAAAAGAAAATCACTAGAACTATTCAAAAACACAGCTGAGCTACTACCTCTCTTTATTTCAGTTTTTGCTACCAAATTTGCAGCAGGGTATTTTTTTCTAATATGGTGTGGGAAATTAATAATTATAACACACACAAAAATTATATTTTTTCTCTATTATAACATATATTACAAATAATACCCTAAACAAAATATACCTAATACGGAAGGTGGATGATGCTTTTAAAAGATTATACAGCTAAAGGCTAACTAGATATGTAAGTTTAAATGGTCATTTGCAATATATCCTTCTCTAACCTTTCTATCTGATATATAATGGCAATACATGAATGAATAATCATTGAAGATTTGGCAAATCTTTCCTATTTCTACAGTAGTTTAGTAATATAATTCCCATTTAAAAAAAAATATTGATCATCGGTTTTCCTGAAGAGAACTGCTATTTAAAAAGATACACGAAGAAAGCTGAAAGTTGCAGCTAACTGCTACTTCACTAAGCATATTCTCCTCCTGGTCCTCCTCCCTTTTCCTGATCATTCCCAATACCCTGCTGTTGCTTAAAGGAAAACAGGAATTCTACTGTACAGGAAAAGCTTTATCAGCACCACATGAAGGCAGGCAAGGGATGGAATTTCCTCCAGCAGAAAAGGAGAACAAGAACACATGCAATAGATCAGACTTAGAGCTGAACTTCCATTGCTTGTCACCTATCCATGACAGCTTAAATTAAGGACATCCTAACAAGAAGCACTTTTGTAAAATATTCTATATTCATGGAAATATCATGAACCCTAAGCAATTCCACAGAGAAGGCATCAATATTTACTTTGCAGTAAACTTCAGCATCACCATCAACAACTACATCTAAACATTTAGAAAATTTAGAAAAATACCAATCCTTTCAAGCCTGGAGATGGAAAATAACCCCAATAACCAAAACTTTTTACTGACTCCCCCCAAATTATTGCATTTTGAACCAAATGCTTAATTACTTAATTAATTACCAGGTTAGAAACTGAAGCTCAAGTTATCATCTTTAAACAAAGTTCTAAATAATTTCTTATAAAAATATCAAGTAACACTTGAAAAATCATAATCCAACACTAAATTGAATGGGTATTAATGTCTAAGCAGTGAAAGAGAGATAAATGGAAACAAATAGTTAATAATAACTACACAACTTTCTTACTTAGATAAATAGAACAATCTACAAAAATAAATCAAAATTGAAATACTGCATTAAAAAATAATTTCCGATCAAACTAATTTTGCCTAAATCAATTTCCACATTACAGAAAGTCACATTGAAAAATAAAAAAATGCTATAATTAAAAGTAATACTCTTCAAATTAATATTTTCCTCCCACAATATACGAAAATACTACCATACTGCAAGCTCAGGAAGATTTAAAATAAAAGAAAAAGTTGAAAGAATCCGAAATGTTTCGATTTTATGCTTATATCTATTATGTGTGTCTATATGGAGACACATAGAAATGCATACACATGTGTATATACATATACACAAGACTATTTCAAAAAAGCAATGTTGATTAGACTTCAGGAAAACTTATATGGAAATAAAGTCACGATCAAGCAAGTTTCTGTGCAGTCTCGATTAAACAGATTGAGCCTAGGAGCTCCTCTTTTTATCTCTGAGTTAGGAAACCACTCAAATAGCTTCAAGCTGAAGGCAAACAGCAGACAGGAGCACTTTAGCCCTCTGCAGCCTCTCTCAGCGTCAGCTGTTTGCCGGATGGTAATCAGATAAAGAGTTAGAAGAAATACATGAAAAAGGTAACAAAACAAAAGCCTGGCATGCATTTACTCCTGCATCATCATGTTGAAAGCTGCTCTTTATAAAATTTATAAAACAATATTTTCCTAGGACACATATTTCAGACACTATAATGTTATGTTATGTTCTTCAGGTTTTCTTAAAAGTAGCTTCTGTTGAAAGTCCTTAGTTCACTATTAAAGTTTTAGAAATTTATCCAGTTAACACCTTAAGTTTTAAGGCACATGTTAACCAAAACCATACAGTAGGAAAAATCAGGTGTTTCTGGTTTATATAAGGACATTGAGTGAAACTTCTTGCAGCAGAAATAATTTGCTTTTTATACCTTCACTCAGAGATCCAATCTCAATTAGAAGGAGGGTATGGTGGCTACTTACATTGATAGCCATTTAGGGGGGGACCCTATAACTGCCTTTTATTCTTTCAAGAAAATAATAGCAGGGGAAATTGGGAAGAATATATGGAATATTTGTGTTTCACCTTCAACTTCCCAAGAGTTCCCTAAGTCTGTCTGACATTAGGTTTGGCCAAAACCCATATTCTGTCATTCATTTTTAGTATATGCATATGCATAATTTGAGAGCATTACTCATGACCAAATAGTTTCATCCACAAGTTAATGGCAACAATGAGATATTTTATTCTGGGTATGTATTTCCATAGAACTATTTAATTAAATTTGGGCACAGATCATTTATTTATTTATTTCATTAGATTAATATGCTGCCCCACTACACAAAAAATTAAAGTCACCCTAGGGATACTTAAGCAGCAAAATAACTTTCTAATTTTAATATAGTAGGCCAATAGTGTCCTGCCAGAATATTTAGCTTCTTTCATCAGATTGTATGCTATCATGGCATTTTTTCTTGATTTACTTGAGAGAATGTAGTATGGGGCAAGTTTTGTGAGAGAAGAGTAACTGGAAAATAGTCTATATGCTGAATTCAACTGGAATCAACTTTTCCTGTATAACCACTAGAGTCCTGAAGAATTTATACTTCAGTATTATATTAAAAATCTGGTTAAATTTAAATATAATAGCACATACCATATACATCATCTCAAACAACATATACATACTGAGCTGAAAAGAACATAAGCTTGTAACCAGAAAACAACCTTACATACTTATGAAGATAGAACTTCAGTATAAAAGTATGCTGAAACATTCAGAAAACAACTTAGCATATGAAAAGCTACTCAAAAAGTCAACTCGCATTATCTAACTATCTTTTGGAAATGGCTTGTTTAACCTGAAACTAATGTTTAATAGCAATGCAGATGTTAAGGGGAGGTTGGTACTTTGATCATCCATATTCTTTAAATTGTTATTCCAACCAATAGCTTAAAAATGGGACAGCGTAAGAATTGGATTAAGACACAGCAACTATTTATTTAACTTTGTACATAATATTATGACACATATTTAAACAGTAAAAAAGTATGAATATGTTGAATTGAATCACCAGCTGAAGTGCCATGTACTATGGAATGCAGAGTTCACATGTATCTATTCCCAATAGTTTTAATAATTGGGAGTCAAATATGGCACTGCTCTTGCTCTTATCTAATTGTGTTAAAGAGCAGTGTTACCAGGAGCAGAGCAGTAATACTGAGTGGCACACAATAGAAGGAGATGGAAAATAGATACAAGAAGCTAGGTCTCCAGGGGCAGTATTTTCTATTTGCTGGGCTAAGACTCACAGCTGATAATGCAAGTTGTAATTAATATAAAAGCAGGAGACAATATGGGGAAGGCTTGTACTAGCAGGGCCACAGGAGATCACTCTGCAGCTATCTACTGTTTCTCATTATGTATACAGCTTTTCACAGAAACACAACTTTGCCAGTATTTTTCCCTTGAAAGTTTTTAAAAAATGATTTAGCACCATCATTGGATTTTGCAAAATCTAGAGAAGAGCAGGGAAAGGACAAGAGTCTCTAGGCATATGAAGCAAATGTACTGCGTACTGTTTTGCTGTTCTTACAAATCTAATGGACATTTTAAATGTTTTAATTCCTACATGCTTTTTTAAAAAAAGAAATGAAATATTTTCAACACAGACCTGTTTTATAATAATTATTTATTAACATTCCTTAGAGGCATGTGATTGTTTATATGCTTGAATACTGGTCACTCATCTTGTACAATGCCAAGGTTAGTGATTTAATAAGCCTCAAACTTCTGTGTAAATGACAGCTTACACAGATACAGATGGATTAACTCTGCATTCCTTATGCAACCCAAACTTTCACTGGGCAAAATCACTTTAATTATGCAAGGGGCCCCTGTGGGGTCGATTCTGATCTCACACTGTTTTTATAGTAGTACAACTCAATTTTTCATTATGAAATTACTTGTATTTCAAAATAATATTCTATTTAACTGTCTACCTATCTATATTGCTACAAGCTAGTCAGTAAATAGTTGGAAGAAGATAGAATCAATTGATTTTGATGGGCATTTATATGCAAAAATAAAAATAGCTCTCTTATCTACGGCATTCATAAAACTTTCTGATAGAAAAAGAAGCCTTCTCTTCTTTTAATAAACAAATTAAGAAGACATAGTACTGTAGTAAAGTACAGGTTGTGTACTAGATTGCACTTAGTTATTATAAATCAATTTTGTATATAAAAACATCAACACTTTGACATGGTATTTTGACTATAGGTTAAATACATTTCATTTCATCTAAAGCCTAAGCATAAACTATATAAGATCTCATATCATCTAAACAGTACTGAGAACACCAGCTGAATGACACAATTTACCTAAAAATTTAGTTCCAATTACTAATATATTACAGAACAAGATTGTTATGTGATACCTTATGAAAATATAATCTATACTCACATTAAAACATTGTAAAATACAATATGTAAAATTTCAAAACTGCTGGCATAAACAGTGCATTTATAAAAAATCTTGGTAAGAAAATATACAGATTTAATACACAGATTCAAACATACACATGAACACAAACATAATCCCACTTAAATATAAATAGCTTAATCTGATATTATATAACAGAGCAATCTTAGGCATGTCTTTTTAGAAATAAATCTCACTTAGTTTAGTAAAATTTCTCATGTATCTATCCATAAGACTGAAGCACTTATAACATACATATTAAAACAAGATCATCTTTTAGATAAAAATCTGCAAGAATAGTCCTTTTATACCACATATTAATGTAATTTTCTTTCACTGTACTTACTTTTACAAGTATCTTATACCATACGTGAATCAATCTCTACAAACCTCTACATATGTAGTATGTTTTCTTGTGAATTTAAGATTTCAAATGATCTAACGTGAGCTATGTGGATAGAAAAGTTACATCTGCTTATTCATGAATGTGGACTCTTTCTACTTGCATCAGCCTTTTTTCTTATTACAGAAAATTACCTTTTATATTGATATTGAACAGTATTCAAAAGAGTACTTTTCATGTACAGTATTCCTTCATTACACAATAGAACTAGTAAAAATAAGCTGAAAGATAAACAAATGCCAACATAAATGCAGTTTTATTTCAGTTAAATTGTAAATACGTTACTTGATGAAGCATTCCAGACACTACAGGAGAATTTTTTACTACATTTAAGATGCTAACAACTGAGATCTAAGTGGGAAAGCATTATAATATCAAATTTAATGTAGAGAAAGAATTTAGTGAAATCAAGTTAATTTTATGAAGATTGTTAGACAATGTGCTAGCTATCAAATCTGTTATTCTTGGATAACAAACACTAGATGACTAGTATGGTAAATATAAAACCAGCAACTTTACAAGCTTCACCCTATGAGCAATGGAATATAGCATACTATTTTGACTGTACAACTGATTACATCTCTTTGTATATTTTACACAGTATGATCACTGGAAAATAGTATAGTCTTGTAGCTACCTACTTCTCAATAATCCTACTGAAAAATATTACTTTTAAGCAATTCCTCCTTCTCGCCAAAGGTTTGTAATGATTGTACTGTAATGATACAGTAAATAGAACTGCAACTGTGAATTGCTTCACAGAATCTGTATGAAGCAGAATCCATATAAGTACACAGTTATGTTTGTTAATTTGTTTTCTGTCCTAAAAATAATAAAGTATAAGGACATTAAGACCTGATCTCACATTCCTGGCAAGTCTAACATTCCACAAATTTGTGGCTCATTGGAGAGAAAGCCTTTTGAAGGAATTGCTGTTTATATCTTTAAAATAAAATCTAGAAATCAAAGCTGAGCAACTACAACAAAAGTATATGAACTATATAAGTTATTTATTTTAACATAGTATTGTTTATTGGATACTAGAAAAATTGAGCCATCCCTAAAATATTGTACATGGCATATTTCTCATTCTGCTGTGGCATCAATATATTGTTCACATTTGCCTTAAATTTTTACAGACCTTTGTGCACAGCACATATTTAGCTTTAGTTCAAATGTGAAAATAGTTTTATCTATGAAATATAAATATAAAATCTTCTTCAAGTCAAGTCCTACTCTGAGTAACTTCATGAACACAGAAAATATGGAATTGTCTTGCCAAAAAATATGAGTTTGTCATTGCCTTCCTGAATTTTCCCTCTGCTTGGTCTAAGTTATAGTTTCTGGGTGGTCTCTCATCCATGTACTAAACAAATTTGACCCTATCTAGTTTTTTTTTAGATCAGTCAAGGTTGACTAGGTTCTGTGATAAAGGTGTGAAAATCTACAAGCATTCCTGAATGTATATATACTTAAATAAGAGTTTAAGCAATCAGTGCTGGCTCTGTTTTCAAAAACATTTTAAAATTCTCATTTTTGTAAATGAGTGTGACTTGAGCATCTTTAATACAAACTAACAAATACTTTGTAAACTGATCTTCAAAGTACATTCCTAGAAAGTCACTATCTCTTGCTTTAATCATCCAATATAAATCTAGAAAACCCTGCTTTACAGGTCTAGTGTAAAGTATTTTAAGGATTTAGAAACTGTTCTTTGGATTATTATAAAGAAAAATAGTGTGAATGAATCTATTCCAAATATTCATTTACATAACTGGAATATATATACTGGCATAGTCAAGGCAGAACAAGAATAAAAATCTCCTGCTATCAGTCTTTACTTCCATTTTGAAAGATCTCAGCTATGAATTAGGTATAGGCCATTTTCTATTATCCTTTTCTCAGATCATTAACAAATGTAATAAAACAAGTTGTAATGCTATCAGTGTTATATGAAAAATCCCTTGAAATAGGATTTCCACGAAAGTGTGTGTGTGTGTTTGTGTGTGTGTGTGTGTGTGTGTGTAAAATTGTTAACTACTTGTAAAGAATCTAAAAAATACATTTAAAACTATATGAATAATGGTTAACTGAAGTCAAGGTTGAGGAATCTTGAGTTCATATATATGCATACATGTGACAGTGATAAATTGCATTCC
This sequence comes from Thamnophis sirtalis, assembly GCF_051295495.1. Classification (NCBI taxonomy): domain Eukaryota; kingdom Metazoa; phylum Chordata; class Lepidosauria; order Squamata; family Natricidae; genus Thamnophis; species Thamnophis sirtalis. The sequence goes on along the minus strand of NW_028261381.1, from coordinate 117,482,776 downwards.
TAAGAAGCACAAGTCAACAATGTCTACAATAGTATTTTATCTGGTTTATTTCAGTTATAGCACATTTCCACACATCTACAACTAACACTTGAGTGCAATAAAAATATATGAGAGCATTAAAAATTCAAACCGTAATTATGGAGTTTATATTTACTAACTATGCCACAGCATACATCAAATATAGCAATTTTCTGTAACTAACAGTATCCTAGCCTTTGACTAGCAAAGTTCCTGGACAACTTATTATAGAAGAATTAACAATAATCAACAGTACCATAAAATAACATTGTGTGCATTTTATTGTTATCAGAAAGACTGCCTTTTTACATAAAAGCTAATATTTTTGCCAAAATGAAGCCTTTTAACTAAATTATTTTTTAGCAATGCAGCAATCTACAAAGAGACAAAAAATATTTGAACACAGGAATCTCATTCTGATTAGCTCCTCTGACATTTCCTTAGTTTGAGCTATACCATAGTATATAACTTTCAACCACGTTAGGACCCAGTAAACTGCTACTACAGTTACTATATTGCAGTTTATCTATAACCATGAACAGAACAGAAAAATAGAAATATTGGAATGTCAATTATTTTTCACAAACTGTCCTTTGCACAAAAGGGGCTTTGGCCCAGAACAAATTAAAACATCTTTAAAGCTATAAATTCATAGTCAGTCAAGTATTTCAAAAGTAAATACAGCCATAAGAAAGACCAAAACAATGGTCAGGAGTTAATACATAGAAAACACCATGCCATCTTGTGTCCTTAAGTGGTTTATCATAACACCTGCACCACGCTTCACCAAATGAGACATAGCCGTAGGCTGTATTTAAATATGCATATCAAAGCAAGCAAAAATAAATCTTGAATAGCAAATTAAAGAAATGCTCATGTTTATCCATTATAAGTGTCAGGTAAAAATCCACAAATAAACAAGATTATTCTAGATTTGTATATGCTTATTAAAATTTCAAAATTCATTACTACTGATTATTAATAAAGTATTACACTTTATATTAATATGTATCCATGTATGTATGAATGTGTACATTATTCTTATTATGTGTACCTTTATCAAATGTATCCTTAGGGTGATGTTAACATACATATCTAATAAGGCACAATTCCCAAATGCATCTCAGTGATATAACTATTAATTTCCCAATTGGTGTTCTGGTTCCACAAATTATTAGTTCCTTCAAAAAAAAAGTATTAGGGTGCTAAAGTAAGAATAGTAGAACCCAAATGTCTAGAGCCCATTGCCCTATTATTTACATAGGCTTTAAATAATTATAACTATGAAAGTGATAAACTCTGACAGGTTTAGGACAGGTTAACATATTTGCCTAAATTTGCTCTTTTACTATTGGAAGGTTGGAAAATATTATTTTCTCTGAAGATGGTTATATTATAAAATGTGAGTCCCCTGAAACCTCATTTTATCACTATAGTTGAATTTGAATATTTTAACAGAGCACTTCAAATTGGCTTGAGCACTCACCATCTGCTCGAGCCCTAAACAGTATAGTTTATGTAATCTCCTTTAATATAAACAACAGCAAGGTCCATTTCTACACGTCCACTTAAAACAAACTTACACTAAAAATGTTCTGGGAAGACATGCAATATGTGTGTGTGTGTGTGTGTGTGTGTGTGTGTGCACGCACGCACGCGCGCGCGCACACACACACACACACACACACACATATATTTGGCTCTTTCAGGATGCCGTCCATTTCAGGTCTAATGATCCCATAGTTATGTATGCCCTGATTTTAGTTTTAAATAATAAATATTTTAGAAACTATGATATTGCTTTATAGGCCTTTGTAGCTATAAATGATATAACAGAACTTTGAGGAAACATTCAGTGTTTCCTTGCTTATATGCTTTGATAGCAATAATTATAAAATGTCATGAAATCTCCACATGGCGATTTCCAAAGAAACAAAACAATTATATTTATTTAAATATAGAAATGGTCTGTAACAAATTAATATTTTTCTGTGGTTATTAAGTATTGTCAACAAATATAAAATAATATTTAACTTTCCGCCATATTTTGAAAAGAAAAGGAAAACAAATAGAAAATATTCTTTATTTTGGATCTACTTTTCAGAGCAGACCAAAACTTATTATAGATTCTTGTACATAGCACAGGAATTCCTTTGTCAAGTTAGAATAATGTTCCTTCTATGTTATTCTTAGTTTCTACCGCTTGTTATGAAGTTATTTACAATGCCTATGTAAACTCTCCTCTCTACACTCTTAGAAATAAGGTATTATTCACACTTGAACACTATGTGTCTATTTATACATTCCTAAAGTAAATATACTTATTAACATACGTAACAGGTTTTCATAAGCATTTCTATAAAGCATAACAGCTCATGTAAAATGCCATTCCCAGACATATTTGTGCATATTCAACAAAAACAACTCACTGAGCTACTACTAAAGTGTTAAAACCAACGGCTAATGTGTAGTTACTCAGTCATAATTATTTGCAGCTTCTAAAAGGTTTTGTAAATAATTGGCATCTCAAGATTATTGAAATTTATTATGAAGCTTCAGCCACTTGGCAACATGTGCAAATTTCAGTGATAAGTTGCAATAGAGAAAGTAGTGCTGTTATTTATAACTTTGGTTCAAATTAATACACAATAGCTAATAATTCTGCCTGGATAAAGTATGGAAGAAATCCCATTTTTAAATAGCTGAATAACTTAAATTTGGGTTTTTTTGTTACACAGCAGAAAATATTGCTTATTTTTACTAGACAGTTTGTCAACTCTTCAATGTGTCAATGTTGTAAACTTTACATGACTGAACTTAAACTTCTCAGTAATAAAATATAAAGTAATATTCTTCCATCAGAAACTTAGATTTAAACAATAGCTCTGTAACAGGTAACAGAGGTGAATTTAAAGTAAACAATTTCAATAGACAGGTAATGGTAAGAAAATCCTTAATTAATAACAGTCCGATAAGAACCATTACAAATTATTGAAAAGACTTACATGGTCAGCTAAATTTGTGGATGATCCTGAGAGTTCTTCATGGTCAGATTTGGAGCTGCCATCTCTTTCATCAATAACTAGGTCTATGGGCATTTTGCCTTTAAGACAGCTAATGTACCGATGACAGAAATTATCACACAATTCATGAACCTGAATGTAACATTTAAATAAAGAAAGAGAAAAAAGAGATGCATTTTTAAAAGAGGGAGAAAGCAAAATTTCTAGACTGCAACTTGATCTCCCCCCCCCCATTAAAGCAAAAAGCACTGTGATCTACTATTCCAAGAGTAACTCTAATTAAGAGGCATATAGTTGAAGCAAGGAAACAATAGAGAAATTGTTGCAGCACATATTATTCCCCAGAGACTTGCTTGAGCAACAAGTTGGGGGATGCACAGCTATTAAACGTTAGCCTATTCTATAGATAGAAGAAAATCCGATTTGAGGATATTATCAGAAGTACTGAGATCTGGATAAATAAAACATAAAAACATAGGGAGTTCAGCCAAGAAAAGTGAAGGAAAGGAGGTGGGAAAAGACCAGTGTATATATTTTGAAATCTCTGGAAGAGTAAGAAGATATTTTTAGTACAAAATAATTTTCTTGTAGTATTTAGCCTTTTCATGTGATCATAAAATGTTGAGAACAGGGAGTCTATAATCATAATGAAAGGTAAGTTGCTTAAATATTATCTTTGGTTCAAATAATTTGCAAGAAGAAACCAAGACAGAGAAGAAAAGGACATAGCAGATACTTGAAAGAAGGTAGGAAAGAATGGATGGGGGGGGGAAGGAGGGGGAGTTAGAAAAAAATAAAAAGAGCCATGCACTTTTGGTTTAGTGTCAGGATGTGCTTTGTACCAGTTACAGTGTCCTTTTGAATTTCCCCAAGGGTTGTAGGAGGCCAAGAGAAGAAAAAGGAAAAGGAAAAGAGGGAGTGCCCCCTTGCTCTTACCTTTTCTAATTCCAAAAGGTGAAACCTTAAGACTTGTATCGCTTGTATCATCTGAAAGAAAACAGGGAACAGAGGAATTGTCATATAAGGGAGAGAAGGAGGCAAGTCAAGGAGTGGGGGATTGTCAGGGCACGCTCTCATTATCCAGGATTTTAGCTCTTTGGACACGCTTGGGCAATTTTGATCATCAACTTTAACCTAAAGCACTTGATTATTTTTTTTTAAAAAAAACTATCAAATCACACATAAACACACACACACTTAAAGAAAAACAGTGATAAGTGGTTTGCCAAGATGTCATCCCCTGTGGTTTTTTAAAGTCTGCAAAGCAACCAAGTGCTAAACATCCACTCACAAATCCATCCATATTTTTTTTAAGAAAAAACAAAGAAGGCAAGGTGAAATGGCTTCAAATGAATGATCTGCCTTCACCTCTTTTTTTTCCAAGTGGATTTCCAGTACTCTTAATATTAAAATTTGACAAATTATCAAAAGAATCATACGCAGCAGCTTCAAACTCTTTTCTGAAGCCATGATTTCCTTCTCTTTTGCTTCTCAGGGCTTAAACCCAGCTTTGCAACACATTAGCAGCTCAAGTATCTGCTGCCTTCCCCTTTCTATGTCAAGAATTCGAGTTCCTTGAAGCCCCTGAGTAAGAATAATTTCTTTTTCATTCAGATTATTGGCACCTCTACAAATATTTCTGCAAGTCCCTCTTCGTATTATTTTATTTTAACCAGGGCTAAGCACGTGGGGTCTCCCAGAGCATAAGAGGTCAAAATGAAAACAGTCAGGAAGAACCTTACCAAATTATCCAATTCTGGATTTGAAGAAAAAAGTGGTTTTTCTGCCCGAACCTATATGGGAGGAGGGAGGGGGAAGAGTGAGTAGGAATCAGTGTGTATTTCAGCTACCTTAAAAACTCTCTATTTGTTTGGCCTGTGCCCCCACCCCACCTCACAATCTAATTGTAACAGATCAAAACATTAAGTAATTCCAAGTTCTTTTCAATGCCAAAGAGATATTTGGAAACTTAGGCCACTCAGGGCCACCACCATTCTTCCTGTCCCACACAAGCTTCCTTCTCACCCAGTTCACAATTTCAACCAAGGGAGGGCTGAGAAATGGGCCTAACAGCCCTCGAATTTATCTCCCCACCCAATCCCCTTCTAACAATGCCCCGTTCCTGTAAGTTAAGGGAACCCTAGGAGGTCTCCCAGAAGACCTTTCTAGCAGCCAGAAGAGAAGGGAAGGGGGAAATGGGGATGATAGAGAGGTGGCTGAGCAGAAGGGAAAGGCACCCAGATCCAGATTGGCCGGAACATTTTCCCACAGACGCTCCAAAGCTTCCTAAGAGCAAGCGCCGCCCTCCCCTTTCCCCAAGGCCTGAGGAACAGCAGGCCTCGTCGCGCGGGCCTTCTGAGGGGGGGGGGTGCCTTCTATGGGGAGGGGACTGTCTTTGGCTTGAGGTGTCGTGCGCTCAAGGTGGGGTCTTGGGGGGGGGAGAAGGGGCGTGGAAAAGCGGGGAGGAAAAGAGTTTCGACCTGTTTAGCGAAGACGGCGATGTCCTCATTGAAGGAGTCGGAGGAGCAGACGTCTCCGCCGGCCACTCCGGGCTCTCGGGGAGTGCAGGTGGCGAGCTCGCACTTTTCAAAGACCAGAGCTAACAGAGGGAACAACGGGTGCCTGCCGGGCGACGACATACAAAGAGAAAAGGAGGGGAGAACGACATTAAGAGAGAGAGAAAACGAGAGAGAGGGGAAAAGGGAAAATCTAATCAACAAGTTTCCTCAAAAAGAAAAGAAACATAACGTATCTCCACGCGCGAGCTTAACGTCCCTCAGCCTTCCCATAACTAAAGAAAGGGACAACAACACGGAGCCAAAAGTAACACCACACATGCAGACGCCTCCCCACAAAAATCCTGGGTTGGAACCGAACTCCACAAATCCATGTGCGCCAACAAATAACAATTACCCAGCCCCAGATTGAGCAGTGAAAGTCCCGGAGCTTTTAAATTTAGCAAGGAAACGAGCAGAGCCCTCGTCCCGAAGACACGACAGTACCAAACGCGTGAAGGCTTGATTTTTTACCCAAAGTCTGAAGTTTCTAATTTTGGTGAGAAGTAATAAGAGCCACGCTATCTGGGAAGGAAAGGAGACGAGAAAGAAGGGGATCCCGGGGGTGGTAGAGACTCAAGAAATGCGTCCAGATTAAATATCGACTACCCCGTCATAAAAAAGAAGACGACTGAATAAATTCCTCCCCATTGTCCGGCCAGATACTGCCTGAGGATCAGGATCTAACTGGGCGATACGTTAAACCAGTAAATCCTTTTCCTAAATCTTTCCTCCTAGTGTTAATTGTGTCACAAGGACTGTTATTGCATGCTTTAAAGAAGGAAAGAAAAATGTCACCTAAATAAAACTTTGCTGAGGAGAATATATTTCCCCCAATCTTCCCATACCGCCACCCCGGTTTGTTTTCAAGGACTAACCCACATTTTACTTTTATTAATTCTGCATTTACAGAGCAACATCTAAAGAAATAAACAGCACAACCTCCGCTGATTTCAGTAGAATTTGCATGTGTGTAAATGAGCTTGGGGAAACCAGGCTTCCTTTTCATTTCTAAGAGCAGGGAAACAATAAATATTTTTAAAAGCTCTTAAGGAACTGTCTTAAAGACTGTCCGAAGAATGGAGCAGTTTAGCCACACTGCTTTCACTAAAATCTGAACACACTTCCAGCGCGTCAAAATAACACTCCCGTCAATCCCTGCATCATCCGTGGGATTTCTTGGCTGAACTTTCCCATATATTTATGCCGTTTTTAACTTTATCTACCTAAAATGTTTTTATTACCTACAGAAATGCAGAAAGGGATCTATCGTGATCTATACTGATCTATAATGACAATTACACGTGTCCTCTAGATTTCAGGAAGAAAACCCGAGTAGGATTTTAGAAAGGAGAGATTGTTTAAAAAGCATTTTACAGTTGTCTCCAAAAATCTTGTGCCTACTGCACTCTTTGTGCAGGACGGTTATTCCTCTGCCCTCTTTCCTGAAAGAGAGATCTCTCCGGCCCTTTGCACCTACACACACACACACACACCCCGAAATACACATATGCTGCAAGGAGCGGGCCACTGCGCCTGGCTTGCCTTGCTTTGTACCTACCCATAAATTGCATCCTTGTCCCGCTTCAAGGCGTCATTGACAGCCGATCCCATGCTGGCCGGCATGACATTGGGGTGCGGGGCATGGGCTCCATAATGTTGGCTGGCATGCAGTGGCGGCCCGTGGTTCAAATGGTGTACTGGGGGGATCGGCCTGGGGGCGTGAGGGTCTCCATACATGGAAGCAGGTACCCCTACTCCGTCCATCCCGCCGTAATGAGGCAGCTCATCGTACTGTCAAAAAGAAAATGGGCCAGAAAAGGAAGGAAATAGAACCAGAAGAAGAGAGAGAGGAAAGGGAGAAAGAAAAAGAAAGGGGGTGAAAAGGGGAAGAAATAAACAAAAACAAAACAAAACAAAAACAACAGAAGTCAGAAGAGAGTAAAGCACCAGGCAAGTCAGACAAAACAGAGCAAAACTACAAACCAGGACCAGCCACAACAGAGAGGAAAGCGATACAAACTGAAATCAAAATAAAAAGTGCAGTCGACAGAGCTGGGGGGGGGGGCAAGGGAAGAAGGGGGCAAGGAATGTGTGTGTGAGAGAGAGCCGGTTGTGGGGAAAGCTCTATCGAGGGCAAAATACGGGAAGGGGAAGTGTGAAAGGGAAGAAGGAGGAAACCGTCTACGAATTAGAGGAGACGGGGCCACAGATAAACGAACACCCCACCGGCGACCAGATGAATGCTACGGAGTAGGAAGGGTAAACAAGACTGAGAAGGGAGAGAAGAGCGCGAGAGAAAGAGAGCAAATAATCTGAAAGTTACCAGAAACATTATTTAGTCGCAATTCCCCCTTGTCCTTGTCAAAATCAGAGGTAAACCAAGCAGCAAATGTAGCTGTATTTCCCAGGCAGCGGCAGCAACAGCCACAGCAGCAGAAGCGGCGGCGGCGGCAGCAGCAGCAGCAGGCAAACCTTCCCCCCTGTAAACCGCGCGCCACTGAGCACTTAGAGAGGAGCAGGGAAATCGCGCTGCTGGGGAAAAAGCTACAGAGGAAAGAAGCGTGGAACAATTGCACACGCACGCACGCACACACACACACACACACACACACAGAGGGAGACAGACACACGCAGAGAGAGAGAGAGAGAGAGGGAGAGAGAGAAAGAGGGGGAAAGAAAGAGACATAGAGGCACACGCACACACAAAACCGGTGAATAATTTTTGCTGCTATTTGTTTTGTTTCTCTAAACAGTGGCCGCCATGAGCAGCAGCAACGGGGAAAGAGCAAATCCGACAGGTCCCTCTTAAGAAAGGATTTATACGTAAGGTAAGTGCTGGAGATTTAAACCTACCCTTTGCGCCATCAGTCTGCGCTCCAATAAACTCCGGGATGTGTCCTATATTTAATATCCCAGTCCAGTAACAACACCAACAAAGTGACTGAAGAAGAAGGAAAGGAAGAAAAAAAAATCCCTTTTCCCTTGTTTCTCCGACCCACTTATAGAGTTCTCCAATACGCGTAAATATTCATAAAGACAATCGTTATAACAATAAAAAGTAGGGAAAAATAAACCACGTAGAGTTTGTCTGTTTCCCCAGCGTGCTCTTCTTTATTTCCCTTTTCTGTGTCTTTCCTTTTTTTCTTCTTTTACGTAAAAAAAAAAATGATGGTGTCTAAAAAAAAATAAACATAAAAGTCGCCAAGCCCCACACTGAAGGTTACGATCGGCCCGTCAGCAACCCACATGTAACCAAACTGTCGTGTCTCATGGCTTTTTGCCACTCCAGCTGTCAATCAAAGCCATGGAATGTCAAGGTAGTGAATGAATGATGGCTGGTGGTGAAGAAGAAGAAGAAGAAGAAGAAGAAGAAAAGAGGACTCTTTTAACCTCGGATTCTTCTCTCAGTAAGTCCGCGTTTGGGATTTTGCTTGTAGGAAAGCTATAGTTTCTTTAAAAAAAAAAACTACCGGGAGGGGGAGGGTGGGGTAGGATGCGAAGAAAAATGGAATAGTTTGCAAAACGTGGACTTCCTCCGTTCTTTTTGTGTGCGTGTGTATGTGCGTGGTTGGGTGAGTGTGTGTGTGCGCGCGCGTTGTTGTTTTTTTCTTTCCCCCTCCCGGTAGGTATTTTGTCTCCCTCTTCACCTCTCCCTCTGAGATGAGTGAGTGTCAGTAAGTGTTGGCAGGTTGGCTGCTGGCTGGCTTATAGAAGAGGCTCAGTTTTGCGGCGCTGATCGGCGGGAGAATGAAATGACGGAACCCGGAAGTAGTGGTGGCCATAGCCAGTCCTACAAGAGAGACACATACAAGGGAGAGGGGAGAGGGAGAAGAGGGAGTGAGAGAGAGAGAGAGAGAGAGCGGGCGAAAGCAGGCGAGCCAGCTCGCGCTTACAGTCTGCGATATGCAGAGTATGCAATCAGGGCTGTTTCCACGCCACCCGGGGTGGGGAGGCGGGGGCGCGATGCAGCACGTTCAGAAATCTCAACCAAGCCGGCTCTCCGTTCCAGATAGGCGCGGAAAAGTGGAATGATACAGAGGGAATCTCGGGAGGAGGAAGAAGAAAACGAAGAAGGAGGAGGAGGAGAAGCAGGAGAGGGAGCAAAAAGAGAGGAGAGAGAGAAGGGGGGAGGTGGGCTGCTGGGTGCGTGCGTGGGAACTACAAACAGCCCGAAGGGGTTTTTTTTTTAAGTATCCTAGAAGCCTAGCTCTGTTGCTTTTATTTATGGAGAGATTTTACCCTTCGGTATCCTCCTTTGCCTGGCCGCGCCGCTTAGCCATCGCTTCGCCTGGTGTTTGTTGTTCTCTTCTTCGGAGGGTAACTCTCAGTCCTGCGAGGGTTCAGTGTCCAGGAGAAGAGCCGAAGGAACTCGGGTAGTGGCGAACGTTTGGAAAGAGGCGCGGGCAAACTTGTTCTGCCAGCGGAAACTCCTAGCCTGCCTTAACAAAGTCCGCCATCCTTGTCAGTAGAGTGCATTCAAAGAGCTGCCTGCGCCGCGTGTTTCCTTCTCTGCGTGAAACTCGCTATCTTTCGCTGTTGCTGTTACTCAGAATGATTTTCCTTGGAGGGGAGCGCTCCGCTTGGCACCCTTTACTCTGTGCTCGGTTCCCTCAAAGCCGCTGTAAGAGCGGGGGTCTACGCAGACGACTGAGAGAGGGCGGGGAGGAAAAGGCATCCTTTTAGGCTGGGCTTTGGCGCTGCTTGGGCGTTACGAAGCGAGGGGAACGTTCCCCCTCCTTTTCTCTGTTTTATTCCAAATTGTAACATATATATATATATATATATATTTAATGCACTTTTTAAAATCGGGACTAATCCCTCTTGAGATCGCTTTGCTTGTTTTCTAAAATCTGTACCCCTTGGCTGGGGGGAAGGTATTATAATTCTCTGTTCAAAACAACGTAAAGTCACAGCTATTGTTGTAGGTGTTATTACAGCGGTTGTTCTGCAGAACTAGTGCGATGGTGCCCTCTGGTTCCTACGGCCAAGTGAACTTTTGAAAACACACCCAGCGGACTTTCGCGGCCCGTGTCTTTCACTCCCCCCCCCTTCTCTCCCACAGGCACTCACAAGCTCTACCTACCACGTTAATTTTGGTGAGGGGTGTGTGTGTGTGTGTGCGCGCGCGCGTGTGCAACCTCCTCCAATCGCTTTGCTGGAACCGAAACATGCCTTACCTCAGAGCAGTCAATTACCAAAGCTACCCGAGATCATCAATCATGGGGGAATGCTTCAAGTTAAGGGGGAGGAGCAATGGTCAAACTATTGATTGCTGCAGTTTTGTACTCTCTCTCCCTCCCTCCTGCTCTCTCGCTCTCTCACTCACTCTCTCTCTCCCCACACATAAAATCTAAACCAGACTATCCTGGTAATAGTGGGATTTATCAATGATTATGAATCTACTTGTGTATGTTACGGCCTCGTACATACTTGGGCGGCGGCGACGGCAAGCCACGCATTTTAGACTTGGATTCCGGAGAGAAAAAGAGAGTGGGAACGGGACAAGGGACCGTTCTCAGGAGCAGGTCACGGGGAGGAAGAAAGAAAGAAAAAGTTGGGGAGGAAAAGCGAAATCTGCTAAAGGCACGGGAGGGAGGAACGAGTCTAAAAAACGCAGCCAATCTTTTCTGGGCTAAGGGAACCGGCTCCCGAGGTCAACGGAGCTCTCCAAAATGATGAATGATTGAGTACCTGCGATGATGATAGTGATTACCGGAGCAATTAAACAGTTTGATTAAATGAGCCATCATAACAATGATGTCTGCGGGATATCAGCCCTCGCTTATAAAGAAAGATAGAGGGGAGAGAGAGAGAGAGGCTTGAGGAACGCCACCGGGTAACGGCTTCGCTTCCCGGGAGCGCTTAGCCTGGCAAGCTTCGCAGCTTGAGCTCACCCTTCGAAGCGGCAGGCGAAAGAGCTGGGAAAAAGAACTGGTTAGACTTTTTTTAAGCCTGACTTGCGCGCCCGTTTGAAGCGCCGAAGAGCCACCTTTGGGTAGGGACGGGAGAGAAGAGGGGGGTGTCTGCTTTTACTTGTTCTATCCCCTTCTCCCCTCCCCACTTTTCTTTTCTTCTAGAAGACCTCTTCCAAGATTAAAGCGATTCTTAGGAGCAGCCGCTACTCTTCTGTGGCTGGTTCGCCCGGCTCTGAGCATAAAGGTGAGTAAAAACCGCCCTCCCTACGCCGCTTTCTTTTCAAGCGGCGTTTAAATCGGTTCCTTTGCAAAAAAAAAAAAAAAAAAAAAAAAAAAAGACTTATTCGGGGGGCGAAAGGGGGTGGGTAGTCCCACCGTATTTTCTTCTATGTCGTAGAAATCGGTAACGCGCTTCAAGACATTCTTGGTAATGAATACTTGGCTAATCCTTTGGGTGCCCGGAGACCTATAGAGCAGTGGGTTATGCAAATCCTTTCCTACTTTTTGCAGCTGAAGCTTTCTAAGAGGTTGCCTTAAAAGAGATCTACTTTGTCGGGAATGGGCTTTCTGAGGTCTCTTCCGCCCGCCCTTTCTTCCGAAAATGTCACTTTCCTAAATTCTTTAGGAATCGTATTGCTGCAATTCCTCATTATAGAACACTTTGTAAAAAAAAAAAAAACTGTTTTCTATTAAAAACAGAAAAAAGCAAATCCGCAACCGAGGCTATATATATCTCAGTTTTGATTGATTTAGCAAAAGAAGTGGGAACGACTTTGCCGCGAGTTTTTTCCCCCCTCTTAAATTTAACTCCATGAACAACTTTCCTGTACCAAGGCTGGGTGTATTGAGTAGAGTAAATGAATATTATTGCAAAAAGATCTCTGTATACCACTTAAACTTGTATCCCAGAAACCTTTAAAAAAAAAAATCTAAAAAGATATATTTGCAGGCTCCAGTAATGCTGTTTTCATTTATGTTTCTCCCCTCTTAAATGAATAATTCCTGTTTCAGGAATTTCAGTTATTTTAAAATGCAAGGATAGATAGATAGATAGATAGATAGATAGATAGATAGATAGATAGATAGATAGATAGATAGATAGATAGATAGATAGATAGATAGATAGATAGATAGATAGATAGATAGGAGAGTGAGTTTCCTGGGAGATTTGAAGTTACCCTGAAAAAATGTTAAAACAAAGAGGCAACAAATAAACAGATTACTAAGTACTTCATTCTTTCTTGTGACAAATCTAAAACAACAAAAAGATTTCTTTCATACTTTTTTTGTGAAAAATCTAAAAAAAACATTTGTCACATGTTTATTAAAAACCTTCAGGTAGTATCTAAGAGCACTAATTTAGAACTAGGCATTAATATATATATATAATACATATGAATAATACATTTTGGAATTCTGAATCAAACTTAAGAGGGGAAGAAATAGTTACATTTGCAGGAGCTTGTGGCAGGATGGATATAAGCTGTGAAGCTGTGAATTCTTATTGCATTTCCAAGCAAGTTTCTTCAGAAATCAGGCCCTCAATTTTCAGAGGGACTTTCTCCTGGAATTGCAGCTGTAATGAATTTTAAGATATGTAACTGATCTTGTTGCAAAATGCAAAAATATTTTTAAAATCCCAAGTAATGTCAGTCATCACCATCACCATCATCAAATTAGGAACCCTGTGTAGAAATGTATCTCTGTCAAACAGTCAGTTCTTCCTCCAACCTTAAAATCCAGTTTTGCACTGCTTCTTTCTTTCTTTCTTTCTTTCTTTCTTTCTTTCTTTCTTTCTTTCTTTCTTTCTTTTGGCTGGAAATGGTTTTAACAGGCGGTAAAATTTCATCTTGTGGTGTCAAATTGGGGTCAGTTTGGGGTGAGGGTTCTCAGTGTCCGGGAAGGAGCTGTCCAGCTGTGTTAGGATTCATTAAGGGCAAAAGATCCGTTTCAAGAAAAACAATACAGAGACAATCAGTGGGCTAAAGATCCTCTCCAATTTGCTTTTTGCAAGTGTGCTAGAGCAAATATAAACAGTGAGATCCACCATCTCTTCCAACTTCCCAACCAGCTTCTTCTTTCCTAGGGGGAAATCAAAGTGTATTTTGAACAACCAGACATTGCAAAGGATGATAACATCTTGACCATTTGGATGCCTTTTTATTATTTTTAAAAGATGCTGTCTTTTGTAAAGGTGACTCTTCCAACAGGTAACACGGTCGATTCTGAAAGTATATATGCATTTTTATTTCACATTTGCTTTTTTTTTTTTTTGAAGTGCCCTGTAAATAGAAAGGGTTTGGAAGGAAGTAGGCTGAGATGAGATATTAATAAAAATCCAAAAGTACTGTTTTTTTACTGCTATTGATACAGTCTAATAGATGCGCTCTGGAACCCTCAATTTAGAATTTCTGTGTAAAAGTATATGCAACCAATCAGGTTCATTAAATTCGTCTGGCTTAAATCCTCTAAGCTGTTTTTACATTTCTTAGCAGTTCACCACCTCACTAGAAGGACAAATAACTTCACCCGTAATCTTGTTTGTAACTTTATTCAGTGTTTGTTTGCCAAAATGAAGGGATTTTTCCCTTTTGCTTTTGGATTAAGCAAATAACATTTGAAGAACTGCCCTAGTTTTTCATGGGAATTGTGGCTATTTTTCAATAATTTACTTTGAACTATGACTAAAAATAGAACGACAAGAAACAAAGCAGATCAAAAGCAGGGATTGTTTAAAAGCTTAGGCACTCTTAGTTTTTTCTGAATTTGGAAAGAAATTTCGATATTTTCTTTTTCTTTCTCTCCAAATTCTAGCTCTAAACACTGATCCAAGAACCTAAGTTGATAACTAGGGAACGCCATGAACAAAACTTAGTCCACTTATATTCAAATTCTTTGCCTTCAGCTGAAATTCACATATTTTTTTTCTGGACTACACTGGGTTATTCATTAGGCTTGATGACTCCTTTCATATATCTGCAAAGGAAGAAATTAAATTCTGTAATTAGTTTTTCCTCTCCACCTTCCCCCGCCCCACCCCCTCAGCACCCTGCATTGCAGACAATCAAAGATTATTCTGCTCCGGAAAATAAGTATAGAATAAAATACTTAATTTATGAAGATATTAATATATTATCTGTATAGTGACTCAGTCCTGTACCTTTTGAAATGCTACAGGTAGGAAATACGTCTTTTCCTTCCCTTTGCCTCGCTTTTCTTTCATTTTCTCACCTTGTGACTTATTTTACCCCAATCCTTTCCTTCCCCAAAAGTCAAGCCTTACTCATCAGGTGAACTCTTACTGACCTCTCTTCCAGCGCTCTGGAGCTCTTTGAAAGCCGGTTTAGGAGAGCTCTCGTTAAATTACTTCTTGGACCCTCTCTTTCCCTTTCCCTTTTTCTTCCTTCACTTCCTTTTCTGTTTCAAAATCAACACGAACTCCAGCTTCTTTATTCACTTACAACCCTCTATTATACTTCCCAAACACTTCTAGGAATTAACATGGCACTTGTGGAGTGGGCTGCCCTCCTCCTCCTTCCTTTTACTTCTTTATCTCTCCTGTTTATTCTGTAAAGATCCCACTGAACTGGAGGAGCGTTTCAATAAACAGCCCTCTAGCGCTATCTGGCGGGACTCCAACCATTTCAGCAAACTTTCAGCTTTCTCCCCAGCCCCTCAAGACGGCCGCTTTCCCCCCCTTCTTCTTTGTACTGGTAAATGGCTACACAACTGGAAGTCGTTTTCGAAGGTGCTGATGCTCAGCTTGGTTCCAAACCAAGAGTTCACTAACCAGAGAATGTCAGAAGATTAAAAACAGGCTTTTGCGGCTTTCTTTTCCCTCCCCTCCTCCCTCTCTCCTCCCCTCCTGAATACTGTCCGTTATATCATCCTCATCACCACGGCCACCATCACCATCATCAGCCTCTTATGTGGTTTAATTTCTAATGTCCCAAAATCCATCCTAGGATTTTTTTTTCCGACACCAAAAAATTCACTCATTAAATCCCGTCCCTGTTACCCGTTTAACTTCTAGGCAGTGCCGGACCTTGTGGCATAAGGTGACCCCCAGCCGTCGCCCTTTTCTCCCCGCTTTGCTTAAATGCAACCTTCTCCTTGGGTTGAGGGCAAGGGGCAGCCGGTCTTTTGTATTCTAGATTTGGAGGAAGGAAAGGATCCCAGCGCAATTTCGTTTCCCGAAGTCCGGTCCTTGGAGAGCGGAAAGGAAAAAGGGCTCTTCCTTAAATGAATGCAAAAAGGGGGCCCAGGACAAGGCTAGCTCGGCAGAAGGGCTGCTTGATTCATTAAAAAAAAAAAGCGGTCCTAGCTCTCCCAGTCGGCCCAAAAAGGAATAGATTAAGGGAATATTAGCTTTGCGTGTTTACCCGCCAGGAAAGTCTGTTCCAGTTCAATGGGCTTCCCGTTGGAGAAGACCCGCCTAAGCTTGCGCGTAAAAGGAGTTGTGGATCGTGCCGGAAAGAACCGGATCCTATCTCCTACAGACTCCTTTGGCACCCCTGCCCAAGGCCCATCCGCCGAAAGGAAGCCCCATTTGGGGGGACGAAATGCCTGAACTGGGCCAGTCAGTTTTAGTTCAGGAAAGGCAAGTTGGCTCCGAAAAGACCCGGGCGGTTTCTGGAGAGAAAAACGAGAGAGAGAGAGAAATGTACACTTGGTGGCCGGCCCTGTCCAGCTCTTTCTCCCTCCATCACTCTGGTCGCCTGACTGCACTTTTCATTTTCTTTTTAATGAATCTCCCCCTCGGTGCCCTGCACGGAGAAAGTAATCCTGGTGATTTTGTGCTACTTGCAAAAGGGCCTTTTGGTGACGGCCCTGCCGAGGCTAAGCTCTGCCGTAATTAATTGAAAACAGTTATTAGGTCATCATTGGCAATAGCGTAAATAATTACGATGGGTTTTTACTTAAAACTGACCGGTCACCTGGAGGGGGAGGGGAAGAGAAGAGAGGGAAGAATCGATTGGAGGTATAAAAATGATGAATCAAAACATCAATGCCGATTATTTGAAATATTGTAGTCGAATCTTTTTTTTATTACTGCTTCCATCGGTTTAAGTGTCTGAAAAGTGCAGTGTTCCAACGTATATTTATGTTGTCAATACTGTCAAAACTGTCAGGTTTATTACAGCGGGGTTGTAATACATTTCGGAGTTCCTCATTTACATAAAATCGCCTACTTTTCTTCGAAACGCCTGCCACAACTTTGCCTTTTACCCGGGAGAAAAGCGGAGTAACCCTGGCAAAGTCCTCGAAGGATGCCGGGCTTTTTATTCCAGCAGAAGTCCCGCTTTCTTTCCCCGCTTGCCCGATGGAAGCCCTCGCCACGCCGGTGGAAATCCAGGCTGTTGGTCGTCGCTTTCGAGCCCAACCGCTCTAAGCCAATTTACACCCGCTTGCAGGAGCCTTAAACCGCCGCCTGCGGCACAAAAAGGGCTGCGGCAGGCCAGGCGCGTTGCGCCGGATTCGGCCACCCAAGTCCCCTGAATTGCGCAGGGTGATCCGAACCGCGTTCCAAAACGGCCGAGCCGGCAAGCAGCACCTTCGGATGGCTCTGAGCTCGACGGCTCCGCTGTGCAGAACCAAAGCGCCCAGGGCGCAGCGACGCATCGGGCAACCGAGTCCCGGATACCTACGGAGACTCGGGAAAGCTCCCTTGGCTCCGCGCAAGCCGTCTCTAAACGCCCGCAGGCTTTCCGGAGGATGCGCGTGCCCCAGGCCTCCAAGCTGCCCCGGGCTGACTTTGAGGCTGAGCGCTTTACATGCCGATCTGCGCGGAAAAGCGGCGGGTCTTCAGCCTAACGGGAGAAGGGAGAGGCGGAGGGGGGTATTTTTCATTGAGTTCTTGGGGACTTTGGATCGCGTTTCTTCGCAGACTTAGCCCGGCGAAGCCTCCCCAGACCAAAATGCCAGAAAATCCGAATCTATACTTGACTCCACCCAGACTGTAGGTCTTAAGTATTCCCTGATGATATGTATGTAATGCGATGTTTTGTTCCCCCCCCCTTTCAGGAATTCGCAAAAAGAAGCTGTGTGGATTGTAATTTATTCCACAGACTCTTTTCCCCGAACAACCCTTCCTTCCTTCGAAGGAAATTAAGCAGGTGTTTTAGAATAAGGGAGGGGGAAAGGTTCGGGTTTCAGGAGGCAATTGGTTGACTTTGCTCTGTCTTCCCACGTTCCCACGGATGATTTCCTCTCTACTCAGTGGCATCCAAAAACTCCCCAGAAATCTCAAATTGAGAACTGGGCCAAATGAAGCCCGGAAAAAACCTCCGCTAAGTTTCGGCTGGAGCTTGCTTTATAGGTGTTCTCCCCACCCCACCCTTTTTTTGTTGTTGTTTGTTTGTTATGTGTGTATGACAGAGGAAAATCAATCTCTGGTAAGTAGGGCAGTGATAGTCACAAACTCCCTCTTTTCTCCTTTTAAAACTTTATGGCACGCTGAATGGGGGACCGGGGGAGGCTGGAGAACAATTCTCCTGTGAAAATAAACTGAAAAGGGACAGAGGCGACAGGCCGAATGAATCAAACGAAGGGCCATGGAAAAAAACCAGCCGCTCCAAATTTTATCCCAGGTTCAGTCCTGATTTTGGAGCAGAGAGGAAAACCCGGTTCCAACTCTCCCTCACCCCCTCCCCTTAAAAACGCGAAGCATTTAACAATTATCCCTTAATCGGCTGGCAGGTTGGGTACAAATGATGCCATTAAACATCAAAGACATGTTTGGGACTTTATATTTTAGCCATAAGAGGATTAATTTCTGTAATTAGAGTGGGGAAAATATGTACATAAATAAGTATCGCTCTCCCCATCTTTTCCTCTTGATCTTACGGATTATTATCGGCGGGGATGGGGCCGTTTCTTCAAGTTTCGTCTCTTTATTTGATAAAACGAGGAAAGAGGACTTGGGGATGCCGAGCCTCCCCCCACCCTCCTCGCCCAGGAGCCCGCCCGGAGCCCGCCTCTTTTCCGAGCATCCAACAGTGGTGCGGACAGATGCCAGAATAAGGCTACTCTCTTCCCGAGGACCGGAGGGAGAGGTTAATTTGGGAGGGTCAGCTGTGTTTGCCTTTGTTGCTCTTCTCTTCCCCCCCACCCTTCTCCCCAAGCTCAAGGCAGAGATTCGTCCTCCGCCTTCCCGTAAAACCCGCCTGACCTTCGTTCTAACCTGTATGAATACCTCGTTTACCTAATGACTTTGTGTCAGGCAGGCAGCAGGTCACTTTCCTTTTTAACCTTTCCCATTGCTGCAGTAAGCATTCTGGGCGATAATGAATGGCTCTTGGAATAATCGATGCCCATTTTATGAGCCCTGACAAACTCAAGAGATGGACACCTTGTTTCAGGAACGTGGCCTCACCTTCACCAAGTGGCTTCCTCAGGCCGGATAAGAAACCCTTCTCCCAGCCGAGCAGCTCAGCCGGTTCCTAAACTTCCCTCTGCAGAGATGTCTTCAGGTAGGGTTAAAAAAAAAGTCAGGATGATGCCCAGGATGGTGCGATGCGCACCAAAATCACGTGGACTTTTTTGACCCCTCCTTGCAGACAGTCCTGTGGTAGTAAACTTTCCTTGAGTCCAGCCTGACCAACCAGCAGGTGATTTCATGTGCTCATTGTTGGCTTGATGCAATCCGAAGTTAGTTTGCCATTTCCTTCCTTCAGGGGGCTTTTTCCAACTTACCACCCTGGCATTTCCTCTTGGTCTCCCATCCAAATACTAACCAGATGTAACCATGCTTAGTGTGGCTAAGCAATTTTAGGCCCAAAGGACAGGAGATCAACCAAGTGGCCTATTTTGTTGGTTTAAATGAACAAATGAATCAAGCTAAATAAGTCCAGGATGCGGAAGAATTTGAAACTAAAGGATTGGGTGACAGTATTAAGTATTGTTAAGTCATAAATTGATATTAATGAATATTAGTGATTATGAGTATTAATATCAATTGAGGCATTGTCCCCAGACAGAAATTCCTCAAAAAGGATTTTACCAAATTCCTATTTCTTGCCTGCTTCCTTTTCTTTTTGAAAAATATTCCATGTAATCCATTTGAGCCAAATGTCCCACTCCATATTTCCAAACACACTCCATCCCTTTCCTTACTTACACAGCAATCAAAATACAAATTCCCCCCTCCCCCCGCCGCCAATGTCCATCCTTCCCTGAAAGCAAGGGTGGTATTATGCATCATCTTTCCAAGGTCTTCTGATCACAGGATTGGATTGTCAAATAAACAGGATCTGGGGCAGGAAGAGATCCTAGGGGTTGTGATGACACTGGAAAGGGAAACAATTCTTAGATAGCCTGTCTCTTTCTTAAAAATAAATTATTCGTTTTGACCATTTAGCTTTCATTTGGTCTGTTAACTCACTTCCAGTTTAGGCAGAATAAAGAAATTTGAACCTATAACTATGGCAAACAGAAAGGGAGGGGAGCCCCCCCCTCAACCACATCTACTCTTGCAAATAAAACAAGCCAACAGCTCTGGTGAATGTCTGGATTCCTTCAGACTTACTGTTATCTGCTGGTGTTAGAACTGAGAATAGGTGCAACCCTGTTACCCTATAGAATAATTAATGCAGGTTCAAACTTTATTTATTTTTAAAAAATACACCTATAACCATATGTTTTATTTTCTTTCATAGTTACATTAATTGTTGTTTTCTTTTCTTTTTGAGATGGTTATGCCCTAAAGTTTCAACCTGATATTTTCCTTGGCACTGATCCTCACAGAAAAGCAGGTGCTGAAGGTGGAGTTGAGAAGATTACAAGATCTTGTGATAGTTTTACAAAAGTATTCCTAGGAAAGTTTAGACTAAGTTTACATTAAGTTTAAATCAAAGGTCGGGAACTGCTAAAGGCAGGAATGATATATATCCTCGAGTCAATTCACAGGCTAATCTCTCTCTTTCCACTCTCCTTCTACTCTCTCCCCTCCTCTTCCCTTCTCCCTCCCCCCTCTCCCTCCTGTCCCTCATCCTCTCCCCCTCTCCCCTCTCTTCTCGCTCTCTTCTCTCCCACATCCTCTCCCCCCTCCCCCTCTGCCTCTCCCTCCTTTATGGGCTACACTACCATAAGGAACCAGGATGCAGATTTGATAAAGGATGAGAAAAAGAAAAAGAAATGACAAAAATGTAATTTGTTATGGTTGCAGCAGAAAGACAGAATGACTTACACCACTGTCTGCATCAGGTACCAAAATAATTTCACTGGATTTCGGAATTTTGCTCCTTGACTTAAGGGAGGTCTTTGCTTCCACTTACATTTATGTATTAGTGGCTCAGAATGTGGGAGTTATTTACAATGAATGAGAATTAGTTGATAGGACTTGTACATGATCAAACTAATTTCTTCATGTGCAATATATTCAGCTTACCTATTCAATCCCATAACATAAGAGTTTGAAGAATATGAGAACAAACAGTCTTTTGTCCTACATGTCCCATGTTTCACTTTTATCTGGAATACCAGGCAAGACAAATTCTTCTGAGAAGCACCAAAAGAAATTATAATATATTAGACCTTTAGAAGCTTGAGTAAGTAAGCCATGGTACATTTAACATTGCCTGATATAAAATAAAATATATGTAGTAAAATAAACGTATCTATGTTTGAATGTTAGTGATTAAACATTTGTAGAAAACTTGTCTATGGTGTGGTGTATGATTTTTCCTGCATTCATCTCTATGACACTCCTTCAACTATTTATTATGAATCCCGTTTAGAATCATTTTATGGAATCTGTAACTTGTTCAAGACCATTAGATAAAAATCCTTGACAGAAGTGTGGTTCTGATATTCAGTTTTATTGGTGTACATGAATAAAGATGAAGAATCGGCTTTGTTGGTTTCTGAAGATAATTACTTTAGCTTAGTATAAGGGCATATGTCCCCTTACTTTTCGTGCATTCATATCCATGCCTATTTAGAGGTAAGCACCATGGAGTTTAATGGCTTTAAGAATGATGCTTCAGTCCTGGAGATAAACCACATCATGAAACACATTAGCAAAGCAATTTTTCACTCACTCTGACCAAAAACTATTGATTTTAATAGATTAGGATTGTGGTCAGAGGACTGTGACACATGCAACTTCAGTATTTAATGTAGGCAATAATGCTAAGTTATTTGTTTAAAATGGCAATTTTTAAAAATATTCCAATGATTCATATAAAACAAATAATATATGATAATAGTTTTATTGTGGCCAGATGAATACATCCTCAGTGGTAATGTAGAAAAATATGTTCATATATGACGCTATAACATTTTATACATTTTATTTTTTTCATGGCATTTGAACGTTCCAGTGCAAGCACCATATTTTGGGGACTGGTTGTCCAGCTTATGCAACATATTGATGCAATGTGGAGATTTAAGCATTACTTAAACTGGAGAGTTAAAAGTTTTTTTTAATTATACCCCCATTTTTTAAACAGCGAAATAATTAATTAATGAAATAGTTCTTTCTGAAAATAGCCTTCTGCTTCACAGTTTGCAACCAGTGAATTCTATATCCAATATTCAAAGGGAACCAGATCACAAGGTCAAGAGTTGCACACATATCTTGTGAAATATGCTTGAGTCACATGTGGGTAAGGCAAGAAGCAAGTGGATGGCTCAAAGCAGAAACATGTTGTCCAGAATCAAAGCCAATTTCAAACATCTGCACTTTTTACTATTTTGTACAACAAAGTATGTTAAAGTGCTGTTATTGTGTTGCGGGATAGTGCTTACGGACAAATTAAAGGATATGTTTCAGGATACATGATGCTCATCAATTATTCCCTTTACTAGCAAAAGCATAACAATTGGACAGATTTTTTTTCTACAGAAGGTGCATTATATTCTTCTTTAAAATAACAAGCAAAAGCCCTTTGTTAATATCCCATGCAATCAAGGCTTCTCAAGGAGAATTTAGAAGGACAGAAGAAAGACAAGCGCAGGACAACCAAAACAAGACCTATTTTATTTGGTAATAAAATCTAAAACTATTAAACATTTCCCAAGCTCTAGATTTAATCAGACTTTAAACTTTTCTATTGCTTTCAAAAATGGTAGAAATAAATTAAAGTTCAGACATAGGGTTCATTGTAAAATTTGGATTTTAACATATTTAAAATTGGATTTTATCATATTCAACTAATCTAAAGAAATGCAAATTAGGCAGCAATCCTATACAACTTTATTGTAGTTGGAAGTAAGTTATATTGACATTCAGAAGATGAAAATATTTGATGTTATAATATTGTACATTAAAATGATAGGTAACTAGTCTGTATCAATTGAATCCTATTGTCTATATTAGCAGGAAATGTTCTTATAAGCTTTCTTTCAATGTTAATAAAGAGAGAAATTCAGAAACTTAGCAAAAATAACCTTATATGCAGAAAAAGCGTACACGTGAATAGCATACTAATGACTCGAAATCATAGGCAGTCAGAAATGATTCAAAATCGCTTTATCAACAAAGTCAAGAAATCAACAAAGAGCAAGACAATGTCAAATAACACAAGTAATGGCAATTTGATTAGTGTACACTTTGTAAATTGTGGTATAGCTTTGGTATAGGTGGTAAATAAAAGAATATTTTTTGTAATATTATGTTCCGTTCTTCCCATAATATCCATTGTTGAAAATCTACCAACTTTTTCTCTCACTTAAAATAAACAATTTTACAAATATTTTGATTGGCCAAAGTCTTATATTGTCTTTGATTGCTTTGCTAAAGTAAAAAAAAATGAATACAACAGACAAATCAATTTAATATCTAGTAAAGTCCCATTTTATTGCATGGAAACATATACTGAGGGAATATTTTGTTCCCTGACTATTGAGTGTTTAAACACTGTTTTCCACAATGGTTACTTAAACTGTGATTTGTTAAGTGTCATAATGATCTTTTTTATACAGAACATTTACCTATATATTATAGGCTTATTAATCACAATGGCTAGGTGTGTACATCATATTAAAATGAAACCAAAGAAACCATATTATGCCTGAGCCTAATGCCAAGTCACTTCAGGGAAATGAAGTTTCATTTTCTCTGTTGTCACAGCCAGCCCTCCTCCTTCGTTCAATCAAGGAAGGATTTTATTTTACACTGTGAAGCTTTCCCTGTACATGGGGCTGCTGCAACTGCCATGGATTATGTTGGACCTTGGGTAAGGTGTAATTGGGCGATTATATATTACTTTGCTGATTGGAGGTATTAATAAGATAGGGGCAGCACGCAGAACAGGGCTTTTGAAGTTCTTTCTAACCCCTCACAAATAGCATCATTCCGGATTACATGATGGAAAAAAGGAAGCTAAAAGTTTAGTGTTGGCAACCTTCTGAACCAATGCCCAAATGCATATCACATGGGAGGATTATTATTATTTTGTCTCTGAAGCCTTTGGCTGAAACTGGCTCGTTTTCAGTTTTGTGTTTCTTTCGTTCCCATCTCACACCATGCCAAATTTTAGAAAGTTTGGTTTAAGATTTAAAACAGACAGACAGACAGACATAAATGACTCTCTTATATACATTCATAAAATAATTAAAAAAATAAAGATGCTTTGATTGTTGATTTTGGGGGGATAATTTTACTTTGTAATTCAGTCTGAAGTTATCATAAAAATGTTTATAAATAAATTATAACCCTTCTTGCTTAGATAGTATATTTACTGATCCAGGTACTGATCTAAAATTATATCCACTGCAGATGATCCAACTGATATTTACTGGAATATAAGCATTCAGTGAATTACACATGTTTAGAGCAATTGTTGGAGAGCAGCAAAATCTTTTCAAAGGCAGCCACGATAGCCATTTCAATTCAAACTATTTCATGTTGGCCAATTTTTAGTGTGACTAAAGTATCAATGGGTGAATTAATGTGGGCATTTCAAAAATAACGATGAGCCGGAAGTATCAGAAGGAAACTCTGCTAATTGACAATAACTTAATTTTGTTGTGTTGGATTTTAATCATTTACCCATTGAAAACCAACAAATAACTATTTTTTGTATTGCATTTACTCAGCTGCTTGGCATTCAGTTTTCTTCCTGGGATAATTCTGATGCAACTTATTTACTGGGTCAAATCAGATAATTTTAACCACAGTCACTGATGACCTTTGAATAAAAATAAACTGAGATGGCACTTCATTCTTTTATAAGACAATTGTACAATCTTTGCTCTACTGGTAGTCCTTACAACAGTTAGTTTAGTGACCATTCAAAGTTACAAAGACACTGAAAAAAATGATTTATGACCATTTTTCACACTTACGACTTTTGCAGCATTCTCATGGTCATGTGATCAAAATTCATAGGTTTAGCAGCCAGGTCATATTTATGACGGTTGCAGTATCCCAGAGTCATGTGATCAGCTTTTGCGACCTTCTGACAAGCAAAGTCAATAGAAGCCAGATTTGTTTAACAACCACGTTACTAATTTAACAACTGTAATGATTACACTTAACCACTGTAGTGAAAAAGGTTATAAAAGGGGCAAAACTCTCTTAACAAATTTTTCACTTAGCAATAAAAATGCTGGTCAGAAATGTGATCATAAGTTGAGGAGTACCCATCTTTCTCTTAATAGGTGAAGTTGGCAATTAACCCATGTCAAAATATTATGGATGGGGAGACCTATATGTCAAATAACTTTGGAAAAGGATAACCTCATGTTCTTACCAATCCCCAAGATGGTCCTGCCAGAGAATGAAATGTTTCCGGTACTTTTCCAACATCAAACTATACTTCTGGGCTCCATATTTAAATTCCAGGCAGATATGCCTTTATAAATTCTGAACACTGACCAAAGAAAAAAACATCCAAAAAGGATTTACTCTCCAAAGTGTAAAACATTTTACTTACATCTTCATGATCAGGGATGGAACATATTTTCTGAACAAATATTTGATTAAACGCTGTTCAATATTTTGAGCACCGAAATGGGCTTATATTCCTTGCGCTCTAACTTGACCTGTGGAAGAGATGCTTTTTAAACTTGCAGTCATCATTTATGAAGCAGTTATTTCTACTGGGAAAGAAAAAGCATTATTACAGAATAAAGAGCAGTTATGGAATGTTAATACTGGAGTAAGTTAGTATTGGAGGGATGTTATTTTATAATTACTTGGTGCCCTCCTGTGACTCTTCCTGATTCAGTCAGATTTGGCAGCAGTTATTTATGTCTCGGTTTCATTTTTCCTTGACTACTGCAGTGTGCACAATATTCCCAGGGAGGCTTACAGCAGACAATTGCTATTATGCTATTATGGATGGCTTTTAAGATTAAACTTACAAAAAGAACAATGGGCAGGGTACACGTATCACCCGTCTGGTCTGCTGCCCCACCTTTACCAGTGCTTCCTCTTTCCTCTTTTCAATATTAGAACATATCACATCAGAAAATACCTCTTTTCAGTTAAGCAATGGCATGGGGAGGTTTTAAACCTTCAAGGTTATATCCCTTTCTTTAATTTTGGGAGGAAACTCAGATTTTGCTCTGATCCTTAGATTGCCAATGCAGGAACTGTAGAACTGCAACCTAAATTTCTCAGCCTAGTTAGAAAAAACGTTAAGTGGGTATTGAATATGCAATTCTGTCAACTTAGCACAGGTAGTCTTCATCTTAAGACCACAATTGAGCCTAAGACTTTTGTTACTAAGCAAGACATTTATTAAGGGAGTTTTGCTCCATTTTACAATCTTTCTTGCTACAATTGTTAAAGGAACCATTGCAATTGCTAAAAGCAATATGGTTGTTAACTGATTCTGGTTTTCTCATTGAGTTTGCTTGTCAGAAAATCACAGAAGGTGATCACATGACCCTGGGACATTGCAGCTGTCATAAATACACGCCAGTTGCCAAGTGTATGAATTTTGATCATGTGACCATGAGGATGCTGGATTGGTCTTAAGTGTGACAAATGGCCATAAGTCACTTTTTTCAGTGTTTTTGTAACTTCAAATGATCACTGAATGAATGATTGTAAGACAAGAATGACCTGTAGTAACATAAGCAAATATAATGCCATGTGCCGAGGTGGTGCAGTGGTTAAATGCAGCACTGCAGGCTACTTCAGCTGACTGCAGTTCTGCAGTTCGGCTGTTCATATCTCACCGGCTCAGGGTTGACTCAGCCTTCCATCCTTCTGAGGTGGGTAAAATGAGGGCCCGGATTGTTGTTGGGGGCAATATGCTGACTCTGTAAACTGCTTAGAGAGGGCTGAAAGCCCCATGAAGCGGTATATAAGTCTAACTGCTATTGCTATTGCTATAAATAGAGGTAATCATATTTTATATAGGGACGCAATGGTTCAGTGGCTAAGGCACTGAGCTTGTTGATCAGAAAGATCAGCAGTTTGGCAGTTCGAGTCCCTAGTACCACGTAACGGAGTGAGCTCCAGTTACTTGTCCCAGCTTCTGCCAACCTAGCAGTTCAAAAGCATGTAAAATGTAAGTAGAAAAATACAAACCAGCTTTGGTGGAAAGGTGACAGCGTTTGGTGTTTAGTCATGTCCGTCACATGACCACAGAGACGTCTTCAAACAGCGCTGGCTCTTCGGCTTTGAAACGGAGATGAGCACCACCCCCAAGAGTTGGGAACAACTAGCACATATGTGCAAGGGGAACCTTTACCTTTAATCATATTTTAGAATTCATGGTCGAACACAGATCTGGATATGAATTCTGACCAATTTATTTTGAAACCTTATGCATTTCTGTTTCCTTACCATTCCTGTCCTTTCTGAATAACTATTGTTCATATGTGTTAGGCTGAGATGTACAAGAGAATGAGATCGCTTCCCATTCTTTTCTAAATAATAAACTCCACCCTACTGACTTGCCCTTTCCTCCACCTGTAGAAGAGTTAAAGTGAATTTTAAATATTTTTTTCTATTTAAAGCAGTCTTTAATTGAAAGGGTAATTATCACATGTTCTATGGATGTGATGGGTGGTACCAACAGAGGGGGAGGTGGTATGATGGATTACAGTGATGCAACAGTTTCCCGGGAAGAAGGGAACATATTCCAAGGATGCGCCAAGAGACAACATAGCCACAGCTGGATAGGAGACAGAGGAAGAGAGTTAGAACAGCCACTCCCTAGAATCTCCCAGGGTATATTCACTAGAGTGAAGGTAGTAAAGATTTACACAGGCAAGATTCTGTCTATTTGATATGAACAAATAAAGAAATGAATTTTGACTGAATTATTCTACATTGTTGTTGATCAACAGAGCATTTTTTTAAAAAAAAAATCACTTGCATTCTTGTTATACAGCTACTATATCTTTCTATGTTCCATTACTCTTATCTCTCTATCTTGTACGCAAACAACTGCAAGAAGTGATAGTGTAAAGATGACTGAATATTTTAAAGATTACTTTTATATATTTAGAACAAGTAAGTGATATTTTGATGTTTGGCTACAGAGCTGTTTGAATCTGAACATACTAGCTGAGAACCTAGAAGCTGTGAAGGAAGAGGCATTATTGGTTCTTTCCAATGGATAAGGCAAGGATATCTGCAGGAGAGATTTTAAAAAGTCAAGGAAGCAGCCACGCCCACACAATCAAAATTCTTTTTGTATGTGTGTTATGCAACTGTAGTCACTGCCATGATGTTTTTGCCCTCCTCCTCCCAATTCTCCTGTGATAATATCTATACATAAATTCTTGCAATTTCCCCCCTTCCCCTTGCAGTTTCCTGGAATTCTGAAACTCTATTTTATAATATTTATTTACTTTTTTGTACTGCTGGACTCAAAAGTAACATTTTATATTGTAAAAACAAAACATGAATAAAAATCCTAAAATTAAAATAAAACACATGCAATACAAATAGTCCTTGACTTATGACCCCAATTGAGACTGGAACTTCTGTTGCTGGGCAATGCAATTGTTCAGTAGGTGAGTGACACCCATTTTTTTGGTACAGTCATTAAGTGGATCAGCATTCACTGATGTCATGAAGCATATCACACAGTTGTTAAGTGAATCCAACTTTCCCCATTGACTTTGCTTGACAAAAGCAAATTAATCACGTGCACTTGGAATGTTACACCCATTGTAAATTTGCACCAGTTTCCAAATGCCTGAATCATAATCATGTAACATTACCCGTGATAAGTGTGAGGACTGATCATAAGTCATTTTTTCAGTGGCCCCATAATAACTTTGAATGATCTTGAAACAAGGATTACTGTAATACATCCAATGTGACCATCCATTGCCCAAAGGACTTTTCCCCTTTACAGCTGTCTAATAGCAATAGCACTTAGACTTATACACCACTTCATAGTGCTAAACAGCCCTCACTAAGTGATTTACAGAGTCAGCATATTGCCCCCAGCAATATGGGTCCTCATTTTACCGGCCTCAGAAGGAAGGAAGGGTGAGTCAACCTTGAGCCGGTGAAAATTGAACTGCCTAACTGCTGGCAGCTGGCAGTCAGCAGTAGTAGCCTGCAATACTGCATTCTAACCACTACACCACCATGGCTCTTGTATTCAATTCTCTGATACCCCGAAATATAGGAGTAATTGTGTAGGAAGAGCATACAATTAAAGATCAGTAATCAAAAAATGTTCTTTGTTTATGTTGGAGAACATTTGCATTCATATGTAGTTTAGTGTCTCCAATTCATTATATTTTAAGAAGTCAATCCAGTTCTTAATATAAAAAACAAAATGAACAAATGATACCAGTCCTTTGCTTATTCAATAAATTAGCATATTCACTATTTTTGGATCATTTATATTACCTGCAATTCATAGTAATAAAAAATATAGCTGCATTACCTACTTTCTATATGATTAGGCAATGGACAAGTACTGTAGATTGGGTCAGGCTAATTAAGGAAATAATGCTAATTCAGTTTGTTTTTAAATGGAAATGGAAAAATATGAACCAGTGGCAAAGAGTGACCTATTTTAAAAGCTAATGTCACTCATGGATTATAACAGGTATGGTGAATAATTAGAGGACATCAGAGTTGTGCTTCAAGAAAAATATTCAATACCGCAATGTCAAGATACATTAATTTATATATTGCTAGACCTACATGAAAAGGGACAATGTTACTTTTACATCAGTACTGAGAAGTTGCAATTAATGTTATAAGAAAATACGAACTTATGGAAAATTTACAAATCACATATTTTTAAACTCTTCAGCAATCCTATTCAGCAAGTGCCTGGGTTAAGAACACCCCAGTTTAAGGACAGCCAAAGTTAAGAAACGAGTTTTTTGTTACAAAATTCAGGTTAAATACACAAGGATTCAAGTTAAATAAGCAATGGTTCATGTTCATTACACTATGCTATAATATTGTATAATGTATAGTCGTGATAGTGAAACTATGGCATGCGTGCCCAAAGTGGCACATTGAGCCATATTGCCTGGCACGCACATCGTCATCCATTCTTCTTCTGGTGCGCATGCACATGCAATGATCAGCTGGCCTTAGTGCATAATGGCAGTGCCATAAACTGGAAGAGATGGTCTTCCATTTTCCTGCGTGAGCATGCACGCTCGCCAGCTGATCATTGTATGCACACGCGTGCCATTAACCAGAAGACTAGCTGTCCGGTGTGCATACATGGGCCGGAAACTGAAAGCTCATTTTCTGGTGTGTGCATGTGCCCTGGACAGCTCATCTTTCACGTGGTGGCCCAAACGAGAGTGCATGCTCCCTTTTTGGCACTTAGTGCCGAAAATGTTCGCCATCACTGATGTATAGTGTTCTGAATAACATACAAATTCAACTGAAAAACAAAACCTTGGGAATGGAACTAGTCTTAAACTGAAGACTTAAATTGAATTCATATTCTTGAGAATAAATCCAATTGGGACTTAACTTTAAGAAGACATGTCAAAGATTTAAGCGTTTAAACTATAATTCTGTTCCAAGTTATCTGAGACTAAGTGCCACTCATTTTAAAGGCACTTCTTAGCAGACATTTAAGGACTGTTTAAGAACTTTAATAGATTTAGGCCCCGAGTCTCCAATCTTCATTATAGCAAATTCATTAATTTCCAGCAAATTGCAGCAAAGCAAAACCTGTAAATAGCTCTGAGTGAATTTGCAGGATGCCCTAAACAGCCTTATAGGCCTTTGACTTTAATTCAAAGGAAGCTAACACATTCATATACTTTATTGAGACACAACCTTGTGAAATAAACAAGTTAATTCCTTATTTATTTCATTCATTTCAATGGGGCAAAGATCTTCAAAGAGATCTATGTACTTGTAATTGACTACGTGAAAAGTTGTACCCATATATTATATATTCAGCACAAAGGTTTTTGCAATGTATAAGCTATGCAGTTAAATACAGCATACTTTTGCTGCCATATGGCAATCAGCCAGATTTTGGCAATCCAGATAGAATATCCCTAAGGATGAAAAAGCCTTGGATCAAGATCATATGTTGAATATAGAAGGAGTTAGTTCTCCATCTTTTCAGAGCAGAATACGTAGAAACCTGGGAATCTTTTCTTGTGCATGTTCATATAAGAAAGAAATCCTGTTTCTTGCACAGCTGCTAAAAGCAGAGGAATTCCTTGCAGAAAAATAGCTGGCAACCTTAATTTCCTGTTGAGTAATTAAAAAAAAAGATTTCAATGTTGGTTTTTCTATTGCTGAATGAATTAAAGAGCTGCATAAAACATGTGGATAAGTAAGACATGCAATGATTAAATTTCTGATAGATTATGGATGGGAAAATAAGGCCATTTTTTAATGATTGACCTAAGCAGGATATGTTTCTCTTTCCCCTTTCCTGTTGATGTTTACAAAATATAATTGCACAGTCAGAAAGTGAGAACAAATACTGCTTAAAACCAAATATATCCAAAGAGTATGCCTACAAGGCTTATTACATAGGATGAAAGTAACAGTTGCATTGGTTGTTGGAGAACAAATAACCTAAAGCAAGTTTTACAATACAACACTTGAAAAGGATAATCTATAAATGAATGCAAAAAAGATCATGTCCCATTTTGAATATTACAGATTCTGAAAAGGATGGCTTAGTTCTTTTAGAGGTTTTTTTGTTTTGTTTTGTTACAACAGTATGTAGCTGTATGATATGTTTTTGTCTTTATCGCCCACAGGAAATGTGCCACAGTTGAATCTTGCCTGCTAGAGAAAGTTGCGAGGAAACAGGGCATCCTTTGGTTTCAACCTCAAACTCCAGTCATGCTCTTTTTTGAGAGATGAATATATTCCCTGTGAAGTTTTTACACACACACACACACACACACACACACACACACACACACACACAATTCTGCAAATTTTTCCAAGCTTGCAAGTATATGCAAGCACACTCAAATAGTACATTCCATATTAATATACAAGGTAATTCAAAAACAGAATCAAATAACATTTGCAAGCAAGTAAAATTATTTTAAACCCAAGTTAAACCCAACACACCCATACTAATGTGCTGATTGCAATCGGGTTGTTGTATTTTGCATGAAATGTATTTGCTTCTCTTTTGTTTTGTTTTTTCAACTAATGCAATTTTTATCAAAACACTTCTCTACATCAAACTGGAAATAAACTAATTTGCTTCACTGTTGGGGTTTAAAGAACTTAAATGCCTGAATTTATTGTCTGTGTAAGAAACCACAAGAACTAAAAAGGCTTTCAAATGCATAAGGATCAAATACTTCTCTTATTTATTTATTTTTTACATAAATTATTATGTACTGCAAGTGACATCTACTGGAGAAAACAGAACTTAAATCCTACAGTCTGTACTGTTTGCTACCACAGTCTAGATTCAAGACCTTTAACAACTATAATAAAAGACATAAAACACTCTTGAATATATTCCCACAGAAATGAAAATATGCTGAGCCCTCTTTAAAAAGCAAACTTGATTATGAAAATCATTCCTTTCATAATATAAGACATTTCTCCCATTGGAGAAGAGACTATAGTTGTCATTCCAGAATTATTCTGGGTTTATAATACAAAGCCTTTACAAATGCACTTATATTAGCTGCCTGAATGCTCTTCAGATTCATTCTCGCTCTCATGCAATTATTAAGGCATCTTTTGAAGAACTGTATGAGATGAAAAGTGGTGAAATTTGCAAGGCATTGCTGAAAAGGCCAAAGTGAAATTTGTTTGAAAATGCAGGGTTTTTTTTAATTCAGTGAACTCCTACCAAGGAAGCTTAGAAATTAAACCATAATATGAAGGTGTTTAAGGACAAAAGAACTGCATTTCACAAAGCAGTGAAAATAGTCAATCTTTCCTTACATTGGTTCAGAGAATCACAGAATTCTCTGCTATACAGTATAAATCTTTCTATCTAGAAAGCTTTTAAAAGTAAATATAATATGTTCCTCATATTAACAACAGGCAGGTAGCTGCTCTATAGTGTTAAGGAGAGACAATAGTTCAGGTGACACTGGAAAATGTTATTAGATAGTAGCAGAAATAGCAGTTAGATAGTTACTATTGTAAAATTAAGTTTAAGACTGCCTACTGAGTACATTCTTCAACTAATATTTAATATCACAAAATGTAGTGATGGTCATTAATTCTGATGACTTTTGAAGGGTTTACATACATTTATTTGGGGGTAAGTCTATTAAGGGCTAATGATACTAAGGACTCAATGTTACCTAGAAGTTAGGGGAAAAAATTCTCCCAATAGCAGTTTTAAAGGCAAGATTCCATTGCCATATTAATAATATTTTTAGTCTGAATATTGAATTGATTTCTTGGTCTGATCTACCTCTTGGGACTGACACTAATCTTGCAAGTCTGATTATATTTTACGCCCCCCCCCTCTTTATCATAATGTGAATTAGGGATATGTCTGAGAAGTTTTTCTGAATTCCTCCTTCCTTCCTTGTCATTTTGGTGACGGGTCTCCTTTCTCTGTCAAGAACATCATCTTTACTCGCTACAATTGGTTTGTTTATTTTCTTGGCTATCCGTGCAGTGGTGGGATTCCAAATCTTTTCCTATCGGTTCTATGAGAGCTTGCATCGTACATGCAGCACTCAAAGACCACCATTGGTGTCAGCGCTGGTGAGCTGAATTATTTTTTAGCTCAGCTGAGGTGCAGCAATCCGCTCTGTCGTGTGAATCAGTTGAGCTTAAAACAAGGGAATCTAGGACAGGGAATGGTGGAGATGGGAGGGCGGGGCCAGCCAGAGGTGGTATTTGCCGTTCTCCGAACTACTTAAACTTTTTGCTACCAGTATGCCAGAACTGGTCCAAACTGGCTGAATACCACCTCTGTATCCATGGCATTCTTAGAAATCTCCCTTAGGAATCTTGATTGCAAATTTGACTGTACCTACCCTCTCCCCTTATAAATCAGGGAATTAGGGAGGCATTTGTCTAAGCTTCTTTCCGAGTGAGGAATGAAACTTATTTCTTGTTTATGTTGAATATTTAATTGTGGCTTTATATTTTTTCTGGTTATTAGTTTCATAATTAACTTTAAAATCATTTTAATATTGTTAATCACCTAGAGTCATATATTTGAAATGGGTGGCCATATAAGACTAACTTGCAAGCCAACATACTATTACCTGCATACCACTGGCTAAGGGATATCAGACATATCAAGACATTTTTTCCCTGAGTTTTAGATAACGTTGCTGGGAATTGTTTGATAGCTATATACACATTTCAAAAGGTACTTGCAATTCATTGTACATTTTTATATTGCAATACCAGTTAAATTCATTTTATTTTTTTCATCTTTATAATCAAACCACTCAGCTTTTTAAAGTAGATTTTACATACAAACTATTCCAGATTCAATGTGCAGCATCTCCAGAAAGAGCTGATTTAAACCCGGAGAAGTTGCTACCTATCAATATAGACAGCACTGAACTAGGTGGACTGATAGCTTAGTTGATAGCTAAGTGAGGTTCCTATATTTTTTATACATTACAGTCATGTGTGTTCAGAAATCAGCTGCCATATTATTATGCAAGTCTTTGAAAAATCCCTAATTGTTAAAAGTGAAAAATGCTGTATATCTGATTCATGTCTTTTATTCAACTATATCAGAATAGTACTTAGGATGAGTATCTTGGCGACGTTTCGACGAGGTCCCACTTGGCATCTTCAGGCTGGTGCCTTCGACTTCGTGCTTGTGTGAGCAAAGCATGTATGCACATAAGAAACAGAAAAAGCAATTTGGTTTGGATTCTGGCATTTGATATTATAAAGTAGGTCAGTTAATTTGAAGTGTAGATTTAGATCTTGAGTAGATATCTGAAACTGAACTGACCCAGACGTTTCCGACAAGGCATGTCTTATTCAGAATAAAATTTTTGGTCTACTTACAAGTGAAACAAAACCTTTTTCGGCAGCTCCGATCATGCTTTGCTCGCACAAGCATGAAGCTGAAGGCAGCAGCCTGAAGCTGGCGAGTGAGACTTCATCAAAACGTCGCCCAGATACTCTCAATCTTACACGGGAAAAGACCCAAATACGCCAAGACCTGCATATATATGTATGTGTGTGTATATATATATATATATATATATATATATATATATATATATATATATATATATATATATATATATATATATATATATATATATATATATATATATATATATATATATATATGTTATATACAGTCACTGAGTCTTCTTAGTTATAGATGAATTCCAGAGACTTTTTTTTACTATATAAAAACTTCAGGAGACATTGTTGACTTATTTATTTATTTAATAGATTTATATGGCTGCTCATCTCACACACGTGGCTCCAGTGGCATATTTCCCAAATGCTGGACATAGCGTAATAAAGCATCTCTCAGCCAGGTGTCACCCAGATATACTGGACCAGGAATAATGAGAATTGCAGTCCAACAAGTCTGGGTGACATCTGTTTGAGTAAGCTGCTGCAACATATTACTTGAAAATATGATTTGTCAGCATGGTTTTGTGATGCTGCAATTTGATCTATCACATATTACAGATTGATTTTTTACTTCAGTATCCATACCAGAGTGATGGTGCTAGATTGCTGTTTTCATCACAGTTCTTATGTTATACCATTCTGCACTGGTGTATGTGAGCATTTCCATGTCCATGTTCATTCGCCTATCATGTGTTTCTCAGTTTATCGTGGCTACACTGAACCAGGTATTCTACCTAAAGGGCACAATATGTTTTCTGCCTAGCAAAGGTATTATTTCACTTGTAAGTAGACCAACAATTTTATTCTGAATAAGACATACCTTGTCGGAAACGCCTGGGTCAGTTCAGTTTCAAATATCTACTCAAGATCTAAATCTACACTTCAAATTAACTGACCTACTTTATAATACCAGATGCCAGAATCCAAACTAAATTGCTTTTTCTGTTTCTTATGTGCATACCCAAGCATCTTTAATTATACTGTGTCTGTAACATGAATTAAAAACCCCAACAACCAACCAATCTGCTTTGGGATTCAATATTAACTGAAAATTAGGCTATAAACAAACAAACAAACAAATAAATAAAGCTCATCATATACACTTCAAATTAAGTTCTTTTTTATTCAGAATTCTATCACACTGTTCATTTAGAATGAGCAGTGCAAGAAGAGCATGTGGACAATTCTCTTGGACCCATACTTCTAGTTCTTTCCCATTGCTTGCCTTCACAGATCTTTGTGGATTAAAGGGGCAGCATCTACACTGAGGAGCTTCCAACATAATCTGAACCATTCATTTTATAGAGTTCTAAATTCCATAGGGAAACTGCCCAACTAGCAAAAACTTCCACTTTTGTCATTCATCTCACTGCTAATCAGTGTAAATCTCCAGATGTTATTATCTTCAAATTTTGCTGGTGTAGGAGAACTTAATATCATATCCTTGTCCAAATAGTATAGTCCAGATATATTACTCTACTATTTTATAAATATTCCATATAACTTAATCATGTTCTTTAAAACCTACAGGAAGTAACTAATAGAGGAAATATACTCCAAAGTGTCCAACATTATTTATAATGTTAACATTATAAGTGATAAAGCAGTGTTAAATTGAATCTACCATTTGAAATATGACTCAATAATTATTGCAAAGATGTAGTGATGACTACAAGTATAGACATATTTTAAAAAAGAAACAGCTGAAAAATGCACAATGTGTTTACATGTTAAGTACACTATACATGTTCCAATGTTGTGAAACTTCAGCTACATACAGAATTTAGAACAGATTAGAAAGAATGTTTCCTCGAGAAAAACAAAAACAAAATAGACATGAAGTTTGGGAGAACCACCCTCTCAGAAAACTGATCTGAATCATTCAGTTGAGCTGAGCATTATATACAAAGAAGCAATGTGAAGGTAATAAATATTTTAAACAGAGTTGGAATAATACATATACTGTTTTCTTTTTATAAAGTTGATTGATTGATTAGCTGTTGTAAAATTGGTGTCCACTCATAGAAGCCACATATATAGATTTTCTTTAGGCTGGAAAGACTTACCTCAACCTTGACTTTTAGCTATGTAATCTCGCAGTAGTATATTCATTGCAGTTAGGAATGCCACCGTTTTGATATTTTAATTTCCATCTTCTTCTATAGTCCCTATAGTATTGGTACAAGAACTAGAGTTTGATTTCTTTTTGCTCCATCTGGTGATGTCCATGAATATGGGCATTGTTTTGGTTGTTTTCAAAATGTTTTAACAATCAAGAAATTGTTTAAATGTTGGAATTATAAATATATCAGAGTTATGAACCATATCATTTATTTATGAAATAGTGCTTTCATGTTGTTTTTATAACTATTTTTATTGATTATGACATGTTTAAGGAATTTTTTTTATTTAAGAAGATATGCATTCCAAAGCATTTTTGTCTCCCATCCCTTTCATTTTTAAGTCATACAAGCTTAAAGCTGATTGAGAGTAAAGCACACACCACTGAAAATAAAGCATGAAGAGTTTCTTTTTAGAATTGATATCAGGAATGATTCATCTAATAAAAATGAGAATGATTCTGATCAAGATACCTAATTTAATTCTTTTTAAAAATCTCTATTTTAAAAAATGCCTTCTAGTAATTTTTATTCCTGGAGATTGCCTGGACTAGTGGTTGCAATTTTCATGGCAAAATTTTGCAGTGGTTTGCCCTTGTCTTCTTCCTCGGGCTGAGAAAAGGTGATTGGTTCAGAGGTACCCTGATAATATTCCTAAAGTGGGACTAGAACTCATAATCTCCTGGTTTCTAACTCAGTGTCTTAACCACTACATCAATTTGAGTCTCTTAGAAGCATCTCTTGGTACCCTTTTCTTCCTTAAAGCATCAGGTACCCATGCTACATGCCAACATATGAATTAAAAAAAAAACATTTATTGTGTAGCATGAAACAGGGAGGGGAGACTGGCTGCCTATTCCTTTGTAGTTTAGAGCACAGTAATATTCTCATTGCCTACAAAAAGTTAATGAACAATAGTAATCCAAAAAAATCCCCTGGGATCTCTACAGCACATTTACAAACAGCAGAACATGAGAAAATTATAATATGAGATGGGATTCTTCTGTGAACAAAAGCATTCCATGCATTTGTAGAAGCAGTGCTAGGCCAGAAGAAAACCTATGGAAGGAATTTGGGTTTAAGACCCTTTTTCTTTAGAGACTCACTAACATCTCCTGTTCTACTGAAATTTCTTGCATCTGTTAGGAAGCATAAAGAAACAGCAAAGGTAAAAAGTAATTGGAATATCCTTTGGAATAGCACTCTAATCATATAAAATCTGAGCCCAGTCAGTCCTATGTGATTTATATCCTTGGCTTTTTCTATAGAATAAACTTTGGTACATCACTAAGATAATGCTACATTTGAAATATGTTTTAACAAAGGCCATTTACTAATGTAAAATCATAAAATAATATTGTTTAAAAATTATAAATAAAATTATCAATGAAAATTCTTACAAGTTTAAAGGCACTTGTTTAGAACAACATAACAAGTGTGCATTATTTTAAGTGTGACAGTTTTTGCATGCAAACCTATCAACAAAAACATTTATTAATTGCTGTCAGAATAATCTTCCCACTACTCTTCCTTTTATATAATTAATAGAATATTAAATTTAGCTGTAGTTCTAAAAACTGCTCTGTCATACATATCATATGATAGAGCAGTTTTTAGAACTATAGCTAAATAGTTTAGCTAAAGCATTATTATCATAAGATTTATTGTCTAGAAGTTTGTTTCTCATATCTAAAATGGTGTCCAGCCAAATGATTTCCCATTTTTATGCCAAGAATCCTCTTCCCTAATATCTACAACCATTTGAAAAATGAACTAATCAGTCAACCGATTAATCAGTCAATCAGTCTAAAAGCTAGGTTTAGCTATGTACTAATCTGGAGAATATCTTACTATAATTCTACTTGCCCATATCTGCAAGGAATAACTTATGACAGGCTAGTGTGATTTTCTAGTAACATATGACTGATGTGAATTGATCCAAGGAAAGTTCTATGTTAGTCTGTTTGAAATTAATGAACCACAGTTGCAGCTAATATCCATTGATTTAATGAGGATAAGACTGAACATATTTTGCACTTAAAAAAAAACTCTTATTACTCAACAGGATTTACTTCTAAATGCATATGTATTTCATCTCCAGCCACTTTTGGTACAATATCCAGGACTTTCAGAATGTACTGCAGAATTATGATGGTGCATGATTTTGTTTTCCTAATCCAGCAACAACAATAAAATAAAACTCTAAAGAGTTTAATTGGTTTTATTGATGTAATTTAATGCCAACCAATGAAGAAGTAGACAGAAAAGGGCCCCAGATTCTGTCTGTATTTTTTTCTAGTGATTTCCCTGCATATTTTTCATTATCTAGAATATGGGCCCCCAAACTATTCAGATTATTGATCCCCTTTATAACATTTCTGATTGTTCATGACCCTCAAGGAATTATGAATAATCTAATAAATATAGTTTTGCCTATAGAGGTATTAACAACAACAATAATAGTGACAATGGTAGTCAACCTTTGGGGGTCAATATTGAGCATTTTGGTAAATCCTATTCCAAAGTAACCCACCAAAAGTGGTGTGGGAAAGCTTCCAGTTAAGAAAAGGTTGCTAGTTCATGGATTATATGACTCTGTAGAATAAATGTCTAAAACTCTTTGAGTTTTACCAAAGAGGAAAGAATGATATGATAGCAAAGACTCAATGAGTTTAATTTTTACCATATAACAAACTAGGACATGTGTAGGATGAAACAGAACTCAATGCAACTCAAGGGCTTTGTACACTTGTTTGGAATTTCAACAGTTTAGATAGAGATTAAATTTTCTAGTGGTTATTTAAAATTAAATGCCAAAGGTCAGTCTAAAATCAACACTAGTGGTCTGTGTGAGTGCAGGTGTGGAATATCACTGAATGATTTGCACCACTTTGTGGTACACTAGCACTATTTCAGGATTAAATTATTCAGGGAAAATGGAAACAAGAAAAATAATCTCAGGGTACCTAATTGACTGTTGCTGAAAGATTTCTCTTACAGAAGAGGCAAAGTTGGATAAAAATTTATATACGTTGATGTATATATAGTCAGAAAAATAGTTAGTAAATAGTTAGTAATAGTTAGTAAATAGTTAGTAAAAAAGAACCCCTCCAAAATAGAGTTTACTTTAATAAGTAAAATTTTAGATGCCTTTTGTAATCTTTGATACATTTTTTCCA
This sequence comes from Thamnophis sirtalis, assembly GCF_051295495.1. Lineage (NCBI taxonomy): Eukaryota > Metazoa > Chordata > Lepidosauria > Squamata > Natricidae > Thamnophis > Thamnophis sirtalis. The sequence goes on along the minus strand of NW_028261381.1, from coordinate 117,442,532 downwards.
AAATGTTGATGTACTTACCATTAACTTCTAAACTTGACTTTGATAATGAACAAAAATGACATATTATGTTTTAGATGTCATTTCTCCCAACTCAATTTATGGAGAATTTTAGAAAACAGTTTGGTAAATTCTTTGAAAAATATCTGAATATTGATCTTAGCTATATTAAATTGGCAGAACCCCATTCCCAGCTACAAAAGGAGAAAAAGATAGTGATCACTAGAAACAAGGTGGATGGAGTTAGTCAAAATATCAAGAAGTACACAATTGGAATGCCTAAAGACCATCATGGAGAAAATCTATTTTTCCCAGTGTTTCTCAACCTTGGCAACTTGAAAATGGATGGACTTCAACTCCCAGAATTCCCCAGCCAGAAGATGGTCCTCATATCTTCAAGTTGCCAAGATTGAGAAACACTGGTCTAAACAAAATTGATGGCAAACAATCAATCAGTCAATAAGCCGACCAGTAACATTGGATAGTAGTTTAAACCTGGATTTTCAAGAGTTAAAAAAAGCAAGATATTTCTGCTTGGAAGAGCAAATACGCCAACTTTACATTTTCTCTTTCTTAAGAAATGTCCTTTATATTGAAAGGACATGTACCTATTTGGGTAAGTAAAAGTAATGTTTCTTTGGTCAATGACATTTGGGTACATTCCTTTTTTATGAAAAAAAGGAACTCAAATGATAATATAAAAATAAATTGACTTATTCTTCATTTTCCCTGATTATTGGTCAGAAATTAATAATGTAAAAGCTAAATCCAGCCAAGCCATCTGCTTTTTCTCAGAAGTAGATCTTGCCATGAGAAATTTGGATATTCTTTAGTGGGTTTGTTCATAACGGACTTGGGGTTTACAACACTTAATATTTTTCTACAACAACTAACTATAAAAATAAACTACATAGAAATATGGAATTTTAGCTAGAAGCCTAAGAACACTATTTTGTTTTAAGAGGAAGATTTTTTGGGGAAAAATAATGTTCAGCTATGTGCATCTAGCATTTTAAACTGTACAGCCCAGGTGTAAAATTGTACTTTCCATAAGACAGTTTGCCATTTGACCTCATCTTGCATTAGTGCTGGACTGGTGTTCAACAAATGAATTAGGCAATCACTCCCCAAGCTGAAATATAATGGACTGTGATAGTAGCCCTTATATCTTGCACTTCTAAAATCTTGGGCCAAGCGTACAGGTGCAGAATAGAGTTTGTACTGAGATTAATTATGTCAGTCATGACTCCAGGGACCTTCCCAAGCTTTCTGAAATTGATCTTAGTTTTAAAAGAACAGCATAAAACACTGCCATTTTAGCTCTACATATTTTTATTGAACTGAAGTGATGGGTGGCTATACCAATATATTGAAACTGTATATATGTACGCATAAAAGCTCTCTCACAGGAATTTACTGCATTTACCTTATGAAGTGGACATGATCTATGAAAGCTTGTAAGATAATAAAATTGCTTAGTTTTTGAAGTATATAAAACTCTTTGTCTCTTTGTATTTTTTTTCTGGAAGATGTAGTAATCCTATATGCCCCACACAGGTACAGAGAGACCACTAATGCCAGCTAGAGCATTCATATCCTGTATGTTGTAAATGAACAGCATGAGTGCAAGCATGATTGTATTCTCTGGGCAAGAAAAAAAGGGCATGCAAACATGACACTTAAAATCAGATATGAAAATTTGCAAAGTTGTATTTAATTAGCACTAGTACTGAACTCACTGGGAGGTGACAAATGAATACATTTCAATCTGTTTTTAGAAGGATGAAAAGCTTTCTCCCCCTTCTTACCTAATACATAGTAAAAAGCAATTGGCCTGGTCAGGACTTTAATTAAAATATTACAATTACTTAGTCAGTTTTGCACATACACTAATGGTATCAGCTCAAAACCATGCTATACTAGACACATAGGCACATAGAAACCAAAGAGTTGGATATCAATCCTAAAGTTGTTGGTGAAATAATGAAATAATTTGTTACAAAAACAAGAGATCCATATTCTCTTTTAATAGTCATCCATATCTCCTTTCAGAAAACATCTAGACAGAAGTATTAGAATATAATTATAATGGGTTGAGCATTCAATCCAATCAATATCACAATACTATCCTATCTACAATTAAAATATTATGCCTATAACTTCAGTGACAAGGTGAGTTTTCAAAGGTCTGTGCAGGGAATTGAAACTGTAATTACCCATTCATCAGGCTCAAGAGGTAAGAGCGCCAGGTTT